>NW_003299052.1:522177-658873 GCF_000151645.1 Tuber melanosporum
GTATTATTTCAAGTATTCTACAGGCTATAATGATCCTACTCTGCATATTTTAGTTTATTAACAGGTAACGACCTTACTACTCTGACATCTCAATAGCTTTGAGACTCTTTATCTTCATTACTACTTTTGATAATGACTATTAAGATCTTGCTTATTCTGCTAAGTGAGACCTTTTTCTCATGTAGAGATGTAAGAGACGTTTGTGTGTAAATAAGAGTATAGATTCAATCTTGTAGTATAGGAAAGACTTAAGTGGTTGAATAAGAAATCTGCACAGGAGGTGCTGAGACCCACCTAGTTATGCAAATACCTCACCCAACCTGAATCCTGTGTGACTCATACCTTCGTGTCAACCTGTTATATAACTGGCAAGTACGAGTCATATGAGATCCTCAGCTGACTGGTATCAGTCAACTGTATAATATTCTTAAACCAATCACAAACCTCTTAATAAGTCATGTGTACAAGTGTGTGATATATGTGAGACTTGTGACTAACAAATATGAGTTATGTGGAAAAGTCAGAATATCATATAACTTACAAGTGTGAGTCATTACATAATAATAAACACCTATAACTCACTAGTGTGAGTTATGTGAATAACTTATTCCTTTTCTCCAATCTGCCTTGTCATAATCTGATTTGTGATACAGATATTATAAAGTCATCTGAAGTTTATAATATGTAATACAATTAGGGTTAAGTATTGGTTTGTACAAATACATGATAATATTATTGTGATATTATATAATTATGGAATTATTATGATTACATTATCAATAATGGAATAAGCTTAAAGGTTAATTATTTTAATTATAATTTTTAGAATACTTGTTTGCTTCTACTTTCTTAACATTTTAATATTATTATTATCTATGGATATTCAAAATTATTCTGGTATACTTCATAGAAGTAGAATCTGAGAGAATTGTGATCTAAGATGTAGGATAGAGGCAGACTCCTATGATGATATTTCTGATATTGAATCATAAATTAAAGTCCTGCTGGTCCAGCTAGATTCAGAAATAAGAAGAAAGTAGTTCATAATATCTAACTTCCTTATAACTTTTATTTTAACATCTTAGATAACCTCTTTTTCAAACCCTTAGCATTAAACTTTAATTAAATATTGTATTTGAAAAATAATTTTTTTACTATCGAGTAATAAAGGTAAAATAGATAAAGATTTTACAAATATTTATTACCCTACAACTGAATTAGTGGTAGTATTATTTGAATTTACTTACGGAGAAAACTTTTTCATGTATTTTTCTGCAGTATTCTAGTTGCTATGCTAACTATAAACCACTCTAACTCAAAATTCCAAAAAGTTAAGTTTATCCTTTTACCCAAACTGCACCGATATGCGAGAACTAGGGATGCTGGAGGCATATCACAATAATATTGTACTAGTATATACCTCTATAATGTTTAAGCAATAGGTTTTTTCATATTATTCCTCCTAGAGCCAGGTTTCAGAATCTGATTTTCATGATTCTGAATTCAGTTTTTTTTTGTGTAGTTATAATACTGTAATTATTTTGCTCCATCATTCAGCACGAATCATTTTTGACTGTATTATGAATTAAGGGTATGTTTGATATAGGAAGTCGATCAATTGAAAATATATTTTACAAAACACTAGTACATTTTATGAAAAGTGTTTTGCAAAGAACATTTTGCTGAGCATCTCCAAAATCAAAGTTTCTCAAAATGGATTTTGTAATATTTATCTTCTAAGAACATCCAATTATAAAAATTTTATAACTTGTAACCATCTGTTTTGAATAACTTCAATTTCTAAAATAGTTTTATAACTACTACGTACTCTTTACCGTTTTTTTTTAAAAATATACCATATTTTCCTCTAACTCAACAAGTATCTCTTGTTAATTCTGGATGACAAGATACCTGTTATATCAGAAACCATTGAAATTTGCACTATTGCACTGCAGACTATCTCTATACTCATCACCTTACAAGCTAAAATATACTAGTAGTAACTTTCAAAAACTCTCATACGAAAGTATACTTCAATGCTCTATATTCAAAGTCATATAACAGAATTACTGTAATCTAAGAACTAATGTATTTTAGAGTCCCTAAACATGATAATTGAAATATTTAATAACTCTTTACAGGGGTATATCTAAACAGAACTATATTTCAGATAGTATAAGAACAGATATTCATTAATGAAAATAATATGTAATAATTATCATTAATCTGATCTAATTAACATATTAAAATAGGTTGTCCTATATTAGTTTACAATTTTCAAAACTACATTTTGCAAAATATAGTTTGTAAAATGTGTTTTCAATTAATAATAAGCCTACTACTACCGTCTATTGAAAATGTATTTTAAGCCCATAACATATTTTCAATTTATAGACAACTTAAGCTAAACATTCCATAAGTTAATTCTAATAAGATTTAATCTACATTATGGAATATATTAGTTGTTAGTAGGTAGTACTAGGGTTAACCTCATGGATGTTAGGGTTGGAGAGCATAGTGGTATGATGGCTTGGCAGTTATGTATTCACTTAAGTAGCAATATTTGTAGCTAGTAAATACATCAAGTTCTCATCCTCTATCTCATTAACAGCACACTCATGCTATCCTTAGTTACTATTAAAAACCTATTGTTTAATCTATTCCACGTGTTATTTTCTTTTTTCATCTAAAATAAAAACTGTCAATATATGCATTCTGGTTGCAGTCACTTTAAATAAGGTCTATAACCGGTAGAGGTAGTTGGTTAAGGATTTTGTTTTATGTTTTGTTTTTAGTATCATTCTGGTACTTGATGTAACCAGTACGGGTACTCGGTTATTGGTTTTGTTTTATGTTTTGTTTTAAGTATCGCTTTGATACTTGGTTTGTTTTAAGTATCATTTGATACTTGGTTTCGTTTTATGTTTTGTTTTAAGTATCGCTTTGATACTTAGTTTGTTTTAAGTATTGTTTGATACTTGGTTTCGTTTTATGTTTGGTTTTAAGTATCGCTTTGATACTTGGTTTGTTTTAAGTATCGTTTGATACTTGGTTTCGTTTTATGTTTGGTTTTAAGTATCGCTTTGATACTTGAGGAGTTTTACCAAAGTGTATCGATTGATACCTTTAATTAGTTTCGTTCATGCTAGACATGAACAGATTTGTGTATTTAAAGACCGCCTGTTTCTACGATAGAAAAGGCAGACTTCGACAGACAGTATTTCAATATACTTGGTTGAACGGTTACTTCTTTGTTCCTCAGTACACCCTCGAAGCCTCCTTTAGTTCTCAGCTCTCGCCTCATCTCAGGAAGAGCAGGCCACCTGCCAACTATCGTATCTATTACCGATAACGTGATTAGCACCTTGCCAACACGTTACACTTGATTTGTTTTAAGTATTATTTAATACTTAGTTTTGTTTTACATTTTGTTTTACATATCATTTTAATACTTTATTTGATTCAAGTATTGTTTGATACTAAGTTTTGTTTTATATTTTGTTCTAAAGGATCTCTTTAATACTTGGTTTGGTTTAAGTATCATTTGATACTTTGTTTTGTTTTATGTTTTATATTATATATTGTTTTAATACTTAAGTTGCTTTACTATAGTGTATCGTTTGATATCTTTGAATAGTTTTGTTCATGCAAGATAAGAACAGATTGTGTATTTAAAGGTCCTCTGGTTCTGCAAAGAAAAAGGCAAACTGCGATGGACCGTATTTCGATATACTTAGTTGAATGATTACTTCTTTAAGTTTTCCCGGTATATCTTTGAAGACTTTTTTACTTCTCAGCTCATGCCTCCTCTCTAGAAGCGCAGGCTACCTGTCAATTATAGTACTCTCTCCTGACATATGATCAGCACCTAGCAAACATTTAAAAGTGGTCAGACAAATTCCCTGATATGATGCTATATCTGTTGTCTGTTAGATCAGTTAATTTTTCCTAACTGCTGACTATGTGATTCATATTACTAGAAGATTTACTCTTTCAACAATTTTCAGATAAGTTGCTATAGTCATAAAATAAATAACTAAAATAATAATAAAATTTATGTATATCCTTTGAGATTGAACAAAATCATTCTGATGCAAGTCCTCTGAGTACATTAATATTTATTTAAACTTGTATTCTACTTTATATATATAGTACTCTCTCTCCTCATTCCTCTGAGCATGTTGCTATTAGTAGTAATCTTTATACTACTAGGTTTACTTGTATTTTTCTTATTCTACCATCCTCCATTTCTCACAGCCTCAAACAAATATTCTCCTACTAATTCCGATTAATATGAGCCCACTGACTGCCATTTTTGTAATGGTTTTGCATACTCCTGAGGCTTTACTTTTCTTCATTTCTTCTCTCACTATTTTAGTGTTGATCTTTAAGATTTCTTTTTTTTTTATCTTTAAATCTTACCTCTCTATTATTTTCTCACTTAATAAAGTTCTGGAAGGCTCTACACTATACTAGCTTTTCTACAAAAAGTATGACAATTTTTCCTGTGATAGTAACCATAATACTGTAAAAAACTGTTGACCTGCTGCCTTACTTGAACAACTCTAACTTTAAAAAATTGGTTATATATTAGTATTACAACAATGTTGAATATAATCTTTCTATTACTTTATATTTTTTATTCTTTCTTTAATATTCTATAACTCTCTCACACTTCCATTATGAGTTGAACTTTATAGAATGTTTTTGGTACCATGTAAAACTATAGACAAAAGCACATTGAGAATGTACATATGCATACTTCATTATGATAGTACCACTTGCACTGGAGCAAATTTCCTACATATTAGTTTGGAAATACTATCTGAGAACACTGCAGCTGATAGGTACATATAGGCTTACACTTGTCTATGGCTAAGATAATTTTAGAGACATATGTATACAAGAAACACATCTCATAGACAAATAGAAGAATTAAAAGTTGATATATACTAGTTTCTACCTTAAATAAAACCTATTTATTTCTAATTTCTGAAGTATGTATCATATTATATCATAATAATATTATTAAAGTATCATAAAATAAAGTTTAAAATGTTAGGGTTGTTCAAGTAAACCAGTAGGGTAAGAATTTTTTCCCGTGTTACAGTTGCCATCGCAGGAAAAATTGTCACACTTTTTGTAGTAAAACTGGTATAGAGTATTGCCTTCCAGAACCATACCTTTTTTTTTTGGCCCAATTTGGTTGAGAATTGGTTGAGTTGTTCTTATTTTTTACTAATGTCATAGTTGTCCAGTATCCCCTGGTGACACGTTATTTGGCGGGCAAACATACGGTAGTGAACTCGTCAAAGGTAGGGTAACAAAATATACCTGTTGCTAATCCCTGTTCGCCACGGCCTGGTATTCGCCACGGTCCCTGTGGGGACTTTAGCTATTTCTTTCGTTTTTCTATCCCGGATCGACTGAAATAGGTTTGGTGCCCAATTTGTTATGTATCGTCCTCTCCCCGTCACACTCTGAGGAAGGTATCACCGTCATTGCAGCAGCGAAGTATGGAAGGAGTAGTAGTAAGACAGATTGCACTCGCTTTGTTAAGTAAACTTGCAATATTTAAACTCCTCCCTCTCCCTCCTCGGTCTCTTCCTCCCCTGTATATCCCAAATTTATCCTCTCCCACCCCCGAATATCCTCCGCCTGTTGAGTATCAGCTTGCAGATACACCCTAACCAGCCACGGCCACCAGTCCTCCCGTGGAAGAACAAGAAGTTAAGAATGTAGAACAAAATCTTCCCACTTCCCAAATTTTTGCTAAACATCATCTAGCACCTCACTACGAGAAGGAACAAAATGGGAAATCTCTGCTTCCGAGGCGAGCACATCCGGGAAAGCGCAGCTGAGGCAGTGGAACTACGGAGCGGCCCTGCAAGGACGGAGAGAGGTAGAGGGGATATAGTGACGAGAGCCAGTACCCGAAGAGCTACTGCTCGCGGCGGTGGTGGTGGCGGTGGGCATCGAATGTCCATTCAAACTTCCGCGACAAGGGGAGGCGGCAGGGTGGCTGGGCACAATGCTAGACCCGAAGGGTCTCGGAACTTTAGAGTGTTGGAGGAATTGGAGGCCAGGAAGAGGAAAACAAGGAAGGCCGAGCGTGACAGGAGCTGAAGGGGTGGAGACCGCCGTCAGGGTGCTCAGTGGAATTGCTTCGTGGTATGGATCGGAATAAAAGTGCTTGGACAGGTGAAAATACTTCGGTGTAGCTTAAGGAAGGAATGAGGGAATTCAGCTGAAATTTTAAGCATGAGAATTTGATTGTGGTACCCAACATAAGTGATAAATTGTTCAGCGCATTGAACTATCTCCTAAGCGCTTCTACTTGTCTTGGTAAATTAGAGGAGGGTGGAGCAGACTCATTTATTACCTCTACGGGGCCTGTGCTAGTGGGTTTCTCTGAATGGCATTTTAGAGCCTTGGATGGGGAGCTCTATCGGGATATTCTGCACCTACTGCTTTTTTTTATCAATAGGAAATCTATAGTTTAGGCAATTGGCTAAACGTAGCCACGATAACAAGCGCAGAGGTAAACCAAAAGCAACCAGTAACCTATCGTGGCCATTGCACCATTCAAGACTTTGTGGTTAACACGACCCCGCTTATCGCACAACATTGCAGCTTCGCAAGCAATCACTTAGTGACCCCAAGAGGCCAGTCCGCCCAGCTTTGAGTACGGCTGGACTGTGGCAAAGCGGCTTTTCCAAACCAAACCCGTTCCCGGCCTGGGTCACCTGCAAGATAATGTTTCAAGAGATCGCTTGTTTTTCATTACTATTCAACAGGATTAATTATTTACAAAGTCACTTGGTTAATACATATTCACCCAAGTTAGTTAGAGAGTTTTGTGAAGAGTGGTACTCGTGGTGTAGAAGCGTTTTTAGGAAGGACTTTTAGTGGATACCACCAAGATCCAAGTAAAATGGTAAATTTTTGGTTGTATGCAATAACCATCTTTTCTAAAACTTCTTCGGCGTTGCGGGTATAGGGTGTCTTGAGGTTGGATAGTATATTTGTGTATAATGGCGGTTCATAGGTGGATGACACTAGGGGCATGTTGCTACTATTATCCTTCCCGAGTGATTTAAAATGGAACAGTTGCAGGCTGTCAATAGATAGCTTTAGATTACATGGGCATCTGGCCGCTTCGTTTGACTTGTGTTTCGCCAAGACTCGACCCGGCGGTTGCCTGGGCGCCGCCGGGCTTTGGCTGCCACGGAGAATTTCAACCGGACTGACTCAGGCATTTCAGAACCCGGGCCGGACTGACCGGACTGCCGACCCGCGCTCTGGGCCATGTCTAGGACTGGGCACTTGGGATCGTTGCAATCACTCGCTAGCCGAATCTGAAACTCTACATAGACCGCTAGCCTCCGTAGTGGATAGGGGGCCCCCCTGACCCCGCCTTCCTTTCTCCTTCTCTTCATTTTTTCTTTGGTTTGTCTAATGTTCTATATATAAGCTTTCTCTCATCCCCTCGCAAAAATTACGGTTAAAGCCATTTATGCTACACCGGGATGAGGGAGAACCTCCTAACGTCAAATTCACATAGCATCGGTTTACCAGGAAACAATCCCCAAACACGACAGGCCCTGTCCGCTGGACTAACAGCCATAATAAAACATATATAAAAAGGGGACCTAGAACAGGCAGGTCTCGGTCATCCCGGCGCCAGGCACGTGATGATGCTGGTGCTTGTTTACGAGAAAGCGCCGCAAGGAAATGCATGGAATTATTGAGAAACAAAAGGATGTTGCGTGTCCTTGGAGACGTCGTGCGTTGTTGGGGAATAAAGGACACCTGGATGCTCTCTGTGTCATACCGGCTATAGGAGGATGGGGTTTTGTCCCCTATTTTTTATAGAATTATCAGGTCAATCCTGGAGAATAGATCGGGGATGGAGAGCAAGCTACTGTGTGGTCGGGGTTTTATTTACTATTCATACTTACAATATATTTTCCCCCTTTCTCGTTTTTGATACTTTCTATTCATTGAGATACTGTGCTCAGAACATCCCCTTGCATAATATATATTCTTTCCTCCACGGGAGAATTCAGCAGTCGTGATAGCCCGACAGACCAAGGACCACCATCAACGGAGAACCGGGACATGACCTCATACCAGGACGAGGAAGCGCCGTACCCGTGTAGAAGGGGTATATGTTCACTAGCTGTAGGGGTTTGCTAGTTGTATGATAGTATGATAGTGGTTTATATGAGTTTTTGCAGTGTAGAATTTCCAATTTAGAAAGAGATGTTTGCATGGAGAAGGTTTTCGCAGATAGGAACCGCTCTATAATGTCTTAGTTAGAGATTATTGCTCAACGACAATACAAACACTGCATTAAGGCAAGCAATTAGGTGGCTGTCCTTTCAGATCCCTATTAGTCTTAGTTGCATAGTTTTCCTTCATCCCCGTCACATTTTGCGGTCACCTTTTGGGGTCGCTCCCCTGCTGCTTATCTTCCTGAATATTTTGGGGGCCACAAACCCAGCATAGATGGACCGCACCATTCCACACCGGCATAGCACTTGCACTGCTACCACCACATGTGCTCAGTTATCTACTGTGTGGGCAGACCGGATACCGGTAATACGGGCCAATGAGCTTGAGTACGACACCCCACCGGGAGTGCGCACAACCCCACATTTTGGGGCTGTAAACGACTGCTAAGGGTGCCTGATAGCACTTTTTGTTGCGTGGGTTGTACTTTGCTTTACTCGTACCTACTAACACTAACTCCGCCGGGTGGCTTGCACTCCTGGGGTCGCCACCCAAAACCGGAGGCTATGATACCCAGAAAGATACCTCTTAAAAAAAAAGAGTTTTCAGGATCATCCCCCCCATACGACCCTCAACCGGTTCCCGGGAACCCAATTATGGCACCTTGTTCCATCGAATTGCTAAACGATTCAGGAGTGAAGCCAAAGCCAAGCATTTGCGAACGAATGCTCAGACCATATTTCGTTCTAGACCGGGAAGCGGGGAAGACCGTACTATAAGAACTAAGGTAGGAGATAAATATTCTGGACGTTAAAATCCCCGGTTGAAGCTAAGCGAGGGGAAAATGCAGCATTGCTGGGTCGATGGTCATGAAAGAAACAAGAGCCACGATACCCCCTTTGATAGCGCAATAGCGGTAGGTAGACCCCCCATTAAAGAAAAATCCAGATGTTTGTTCCCTTCGAAACTAATTTTCTAGAGCTAATCAGCTTCGAGATTAACAAGCTAGTGTAGGTCATGCACAAGTTTATAATCAATGGCACTGGTACTGTTCGACCATCTAGTCTTTTGGCGTTCTTTGGTGAGTGCTTGACCCCGGGGCTTTTTCGTCTTTCTACCAGCACAATCCATGCTTGGAGGTCCTCAGCAGCCTGAGAAAACCTATTCTACACAAGCTGATCCTAGGGCCTCCCTACGGAATATCGGCACCATTTTTCTTTATCCTAGTATGTAGAATACCATGCTTCGCTTACAGCTAGGAAAATTATACTTCAACTTCTAAGCAAGAAAGCACAGCCATAGAAAATCACAAAAAATAAGAATATTCAATAAAAATATACACTAGGTCTGTGGGTATTTAATACTTTTTCAATTTTTTTTTTTGGAAATTCCTGAAGACATATTAGGCAATGTAGAACGATCTCTTACAATGCCATAAAAGGAAACAAGCATGGTCTTGACACACCTTTGCAAGATGTCTACCCCCGGCACATTCTTAAAAAGAAGGTTTATTTACCAATTTTTATGCCGTGGGTGAAATATTTTATTCTGCTGGGATAAAAAACCATTGCTGGCATTCTGTAGGGAGGGCCCGGGATTGGCTGGTATAGAACAGGTTTTCTCCAACAGCTGTGGGAAATGCGACCGCAGTGAGAGCGCTTGTTTGAATTTCCAGTCTATCTCAAGAAGGGGATACCGAGATGAAAAAAGAATCAGAGATTATGACAACAGGAATTCAATGTTCGATGTTTGCCCTTTATCGCAACAGCTATGCTCTCCCCCACGTTTCCATAGTGCATCGAGCTACCCCTTTAGGTATAGAAATTCCACTCTAAATGTTAAGGAGTTTATGATAAATAAATAACCGCACTTACCTGCAGGTTTCCGTGTCCCCCATGACGAGTCCTTTCACAACTCTGACATTATCTAAAGCATTCACCCAATATGGCCCTATCATGATATCCCCAGAATATTAGATATTATGCTCGGTTGAAACACAAAACCGGGATTGTTGGCGATCTCGGAAAGCCCAATATTTGGTGTGTTTGGGTGTTTCACGCCCTTGAGATTGTAGCCCCTGTCACAGCCCTGCAGCCTTTTGAATCCGATCTCTAATTCTCTTCTCAATCCAGAGATACCGGATTTCCTTGGTTTCGATCCCCCGACATGCAGACAAACCCTGATGGTAAATTTATATTGCGACTACACGGCCTACCGAAGGCAGGGATGGTAGCCTTTGCCCACGCGCCCCAATACAAGTAACTCATTCATTGCTTTTTGGCCTCCCTCCCTCATGGCTTGGCTGGCTTGGTTTTATGCCATTGGTTACCGGTTGTGTGGGTTATGTGTTTGTGTGGCTATTGTGTTGTAATCCTGTAAACTGGCTGTGAGCGGGGATTGGAAGAATGTCGGGAACGGATCGGGGACCACAGGTAGCGGGCATGGTCTTGTGTTCTTTGTGTGAGCAGGCAGCTTCTATCTCCTCCCCCTAGGTATCCTCTTCCCCGCCTACCTCAACTTTGTCCTCCCCCTTTCTCCTTACTATCCGCTGGTAGTTGAATTTCCGATTGCCCACGTACCCCAGCTCGACGGCCACGATCACCGGCCCTCCCGTAAGAGAGATCAAGGGGTCGAAAACGTTCTACAAGAATCTACCTTGATTCATTTGTGCTAAACACAGTGATGTCTACCGCCTTGCGGGAACGGGTGACGAAATGGGAAACATCTGCTCCCGGAACAAGCCCGTTCGCGAATGAAAACTTAAAATGGTAGAATTGTAGAACAGCACTGCAAGGTTGGAGAGGGATAGAGGTGGAGCCGAGGTGAGCAAGAAGACTAGAAGAACTACTGTCCGTGGTGGCGGTGGCATTGGTGGTCGGATATCCGATCGAGCAATAGAGATATCAGGAAGATTGTGCACGATGCTAGATCCAAAGTTTCTAAGTGTTGAAGGTTCTAGATTGATGTTGGTTGATTGAGATAAATTGTGGAGATTTCGGGGGTCTAGCGGAGAGTTCAAAGGTTCAATGGATTGGTGTGGAGGTTAAGAGATTGACAGGAGATTCTCCAGATGTGTTTTTCTTTTGTTATCACGGGAGTGTACGGAGGAGAGGATAGCATGCTTGGAGAGATATGGATAGGTGTGGTGATTGATGAAATGGTCAGGATACATTGTTCATGTTTTACTTATACACCTGTCTTTACCGTTAGTTTAGAGAAGAGACGAACGAAGTTGTTTTTCCTTACCTAACGCTCTTCTCCGCGTCCTGCCACAGTTCCCACATAATCCTTTAGTTTTCTCTATCGCTGCGCGAGTCAATCATTGACTGCTATACCCATTCATAAGACTAAAGGACATCAAAGTGTTGGAAGAACTGGAGGTCTGGTGGGGGGAGACAAGGAATGCCGATAGGATTAGGAGTTGAAGGATGCAAGCCGAGTCAGGCTGCGGAGTGGGGATGGTTTCTTGGCGGTTGTCCGGGATAGGGTGGTCGGGCACCTGGGAGTTTTGGAGCGTAGCCTAAGGGGGTAAACTAAAGACTTAACCATTGGAATCTAATCAGAGTGTCAAACACAATAATAACTTATCCAGTTGAGTCTATTATATTCTAAACTCTGCTTCTACCTGTCCTGCTAAGTCAATAATAGTAGGGCACACGCGCTCGCTACTTGTGCTAGGTCTATGATAGTGGATTTTCCCAAATGCCATGGCAGAGCTTTGGGGTGGGGGGCAATTAATGGTCACTATCAGCAGTTCTAGCTTCGAATTTGCCAATATAAAACCCGTATTTCAGCCAACAAGATTGATATCACTGATAGCATGCACAGGGGTAGCCCGAAAGTAAGGGCTTCCTATCGTGGCCGTTGCCCCGTCCAATATTTTGCAATTAACATGTCTCCTACTAATGTGCATCACGGACATTGTCACAAGGTATCACTCGAAACTTCAACAAAAACATTGCCTGAACAAACCCTCCCAGCGGCTACAAGCCTCCCAAGCCCATCACCCTAGATTGGAATGACTTCTCCCTCTTCTCTCTGTCGTTTCACTAGAGCAGAGTTCCCGCACAGATAGGCCAAGTCCCACGGAATTCCTAACCCCCCCGTCCTATTCCACTCAGTTCTACTTTCTCTTATCCTGAGACCTTTATGTATAATCATTATTCGTGTTGAAAATGGCAGTTAAGTACCCGTAGCTCAGACTGGAGGCTACAGTGGTGTGCGTACCTCTCAGATGAGGACGCGTAAGCAGTGAAAAGTTTTCACCTTATTTCTTTCCTATTTCTTTTCCTTTCTTTTCTTCTCAACCTTCTCAACCCTCAAGTCGACAACGAACTCCACTCCACACCTCTTGTATGAAACTCTCCTCACTCCTTGTTCTCTACTCTTCACACACATACAATACAAGGTTCCCTCATTACCATTAGAGCCAACTCAGTCCGCTGCGTAAAACCCACCTTTCAGTCATTACTGGTGCAACGACAACCGGTTTTATCCTGTCTGTCGTCCTCAATTTCCAACAATTCGCACGCGGCTAGTCCGACCCCGTTTGAGAATGGCTCAACCGGCCTAGGCTATTCCGAGAGCCGACCTAGCCGGACCGCAGATATCCGCAGCCTTCCGAGTGATTGTACGTGATTTCTGTAATTCCTTGGGGTTTTCGGGACTCGTGTACATTGGTATCGATTAAGCCGTGCATGGTCATGTGCGTCAACACCCTCTGTGCCTAGATGTGATAGGTAATATCTTCACTACTATTACATATACCCTCGGAGTGGAACGATCTCTCTGAGCACGACTTGGTGGATATCAACAGAGTACTATGCACCCTCCTTCTTGCCTAAATATATCCAACAAGGGAATCATAATCAGAGAAAAGGTCTGCAACGTGGAATTGTTAAGATAAAGAGTGCTCGGACAACAATATGGTGGAGGAGAGGGTATAAGGAAAATGGTTAGGTATTTTACACTTGTAATGGTGCTCATGTTAAGGGAAAATAGCACGAAAACACAACCGAATAAAATTTCCTAATGATATTGTGTGATTAATTTATGCACACCTTAAGAATGTATCGAGTGATATGAAATTACCCAGAATCCACACTACTCTCAAACCTAGGAAACGTGGGAATATATCTTTCTTTATTTCTATTCCCATGCCAGCAGGGAGATGAGTCGGGAAAGATAACTTCAGATATTGCATAGATATTAGCGAATATCTGTATATATCTTCGGGCATCTTCAGATATCCGCAAATATTAGGGCGCATCTAGAGATATCTGCCATACACTGACAAAATATTTACCAAATTCATAGCATATGTCGAAAGCCTGCCAGTGCCGCCAGGTATCAATAAAGACCGAAGGTTTCCCAGAGCCCTGGCCTGCAAACCCGGGTCGGTTTCACATTGGACTTTTCTGGCAGGGCTGGATAACTTCTGGCAATCTGCAGGTCGGCCTGGGCGCCTGCGGACAGTGGAATAGACTCAAACGTCTCACAGCTCTTTGGTACCGTACTGCCCCTGTCACGTCACGAGTGACCGCCCGCATAGTTCCGGTCAAGGATTTCTACTCGTGACATCTGACATGACTTTCGGGCGTAATGGCCTCTAATACCGCAATTGGAAATCCCAATTTGATAAATGTATGTAATCAAAGGTGAAGACTAGATTGCAGCTAATTAGAGGTTGGGCGGATACTTTTAAGTAACCAACTTACGCTGTTTGGATATAGGAAAAACCGTGTTGAAGGTTCTAGATGGATGTTTATTGATTGAGATAGATAGTGGAGGTTTCGGGAGTCTGGCGGAGAGCTCAGAGGTTCAATGGATTAGTGTTGAGGTTCAGAGATTAGCAGGATATTCCCCAGACATGTCTTTTCTTTGTTATCACGGGAGTGTTTGGAGGAAAGGGTAGCATGCTTGGAGAGATAAGAATAGTTGTGGAGATTTAGGGAATGGTCAGGATACATTGTTTATGTTTTACTTATACACCTGTCTTTACCGTTAGTTTACAGAAGTAACGAATGAAGTTGTTTTTACTTACCTTACGCTCTTGTGAGCGTCCTACCACAGTTCCCCCATATCCATTAACTTCGTAGTCCTTATGTAGTCTATTGCAATCCCCCGGATTGCCTTCTTCAAGAATCATCTCATGACATCACCTCGTACTCATCCGTGGGTTCTATCCCATACCAACAAGATACCCGCCACCGAAATAATCGCAGCCATACTGCTTCTCCAAGAATCACATCAGGTTCTCTTTTGACACCCAGTGCACCCTAGAGTTCTTACCTCTTCATATCTGGGTTCCCCCGAGCGTGGAAGTTTCAAGGGCAAATGTTCCCTAAACAAAGCGGGCTATTCTCCAACCCCCAGACAAGAGCTTTTCAATGGGCAAATGCGGGGGAGGTATCTCGGAGGTTAGGGTGCGCAATGGGGCTCAATATTGCTGGTATGATAGACCCTGTTTTTGTTTAATTATCTACGGAGGTACAGCCCATAAGTTTTGTACATTCCGCTAGCAGGGGTTGCTGTGCTAGCACTTTGAGCGCAGTGAATTTGGTATTGTAGAGCGAGGAGTAGTGAATCAGGTATGGTGGCTGGAGGAGTGGAGAAATAATTTTTTTTTTTTTTTTTTCTTCCCCAGAACCGCCATTCATGGTAACTGAAAGGCCTCTTCTGTGCTGGTGGATTAATGATCCGTAATTAAATTTATGAAGACCAAGATAACTGGAGTACCCGAGATCCATCATACCCGGTTGACCGCGCTACTGCTGCTAGGGAAACAACCCCTGCTGGCGGAATGTACAAAACCTATGGGGTGTGCCTCCGTAGAGCTTCATTAAATCGATTGTATGGTGGAGAAGTTGCTGTCGATTTAGATCTCTATTTTCCTTCGGGGTGTATGGTTTGCCCCCTCCCTCCGTCGCCAAAGGCATACTCTAGAAAAGTAACCCTCCCCCGAGCCACAACCACCCCGAAGAAACCCCAGTTACGTCCCAAATTCCACACCACGCCCTCAATGTGACACCTTGGTACATTGCAGAAGCCCTATCCTGTCAGGCTCATTGTTTGGTTGGGTGGTTATTGCCCGTTAGATGTCTACACCCTTTGAGAGGCCCAGTTCCCACCCCTTTCTTTTGTTGCCAAGCTCGCGCTTACAGCACCAGCGCTATAATTACCCTACTGTGGGAGCAGCAAAGATCGGACTGCAAGGGTAAACACTCAAAGCAGTTTCCCTTCTTTCAAGCTCCCGAGTGCTGTGGTATTTTTTTTTTTACCCCCTGGAATTTGCTCCTAGAAAGTTGGTTCACCAGCGCGCGGACGCCTCAAGGACAATATATTATTTACGGATATCCCACACCTAGCACATTAGGAATGACGATCTTTAATGTGGTTGAGGTGAATTTCAATGAACTGTAGGCAAATGTGCTTGTAAATCTCCCTAGTCAAAACCTTCTTTCTATGCAGGTCCAGCACTGTGCCCGGATATTTATTACATCTCAGTGCCCATCCTGTATTGCGGGGATCTAAGTTAAAAGTTCCACAATACCTTTTCCCTACGTTAATTATCACACTCCCTTACTTTGCCAACTTTTCAGTTTTCAGTGCATGCGATGTGGAAGCGTGTTAACGGTTGTCCTTGTCCGGTCACGTGTATCCTGGGGCGAACCAGGATGGCAGTACTTATTTTTTTTGCACTTTTTATGCATCTATTGACGGAATTGCCTTGTGGTCCAGAGGGGGAAATTGAATCGAGCTATCAGTTTTTGTTTGTAAGGGTCATTGGACTGTCTGTTTTACTTGGAACCAACTGCATTAGCGGAGTGACGGTGCCACACCAGTAATGCGGGGGGAGGGACAATTGTTGTAGGACGGAAGCAGCCATGGATAAAAAAAATCACTTAGTCTCTGCCAAGATATGACGGTACAAGGATGGGAATCCCGTTAACCGGAATGGACAAGGATGTACTCTATTTGGCTGGTTAACCTCAAATAACTGTTCCATAACTTCTTGCCGGACCTTGGAATGCCTTATGACGTCACTAGATCCGACAACTGGATAAGAAAGCTAAGGTATTTCTTCTAGCTGCAGCTCGACTGTGCTTACTCCTGCAAATGCACGAAAGCATTAACCCAGGGGCCAAAACTTTCCCCAAAAACATTAGGATAGATCAGAGAAAGAAACGGGTTATTCCAATGCGACAAGTTTGATTATGGAATAAAAGGCGAGTGCTTGGGACCATCTTTCTTCCTCAAGCGACACAAGCGGGAAAACATGGGAAATTGAAAGGGGGCGATAGAAAATTATAGATGAAAAACAGTATGAGTGGGACAATGAAGGAGAGCACGATGACCCTCATTTTTTGATTGTCACTCAGTCCGGACCAAGTTTACTTTCTAAATCTCGCCTCGGTGGTATAATAATCGATTCGATTGGCTTGGCTGTCTATGATATTCTTGCCATTCAAAGTGGGCCTCCACTCTGATTCCCTCTTTAGGTTTTAAGAATCGCATATGGAATATTATCATAGGTTAGTAGGTTACCCGAATAGGAAGAAACTGAACACCAAGACCTTGCCTTGCCTGGCGACGAAATGAACTGGTGGGGTTGAGGCTGTGCTTGCCTACAATTCGCAGGAAACCGTGGCACAAGTGCCACTCGCTCACCCTCTGGGGCAAGCGACGGTTTTCGTGGGTGCCTCGCACCTGCGAGTGCGGTACGGTGGTTCAAATAGTCCTCATTAATTTAATTGATTAGTCCATTATTCCCCGGGCATACTGCACCTTTCTCAACTGTCTTCGCCAACGATGATGTTAGAATCACGCCCCTTTAGAAAAGATGCCCTTGAAGTAAGAGGGAAAGGGCTAGTAAATTTTAGAAGAAGAAATAATTCTCTAGGTGAATTTACAAAATAATGAGGAATTTGGGTTACCAAGAAATTATAAGGATTGGTAGCTTGAATTCGCAATGTGGCTTCAATTGATTATGATACACGATCCCACAAGATTGCTTGAATACTACCTCCCTACCTCACCCCTACCATGGCCTGGTCAGTTAACCTTTGGTGAGAAGATCGGCTGTTTGAGGACTCAATGATATCCCCTCCCTCCTCCACCTCTCATCACTTTTCCACACCAGCTTGCTATAGGGTGCGGTGCGCAGGAATACCGGCGCTTTCACGGGCTACGGCACGGGCCCTTATTCTTTCCAAGGGAATTGCTGCATTAAGGGGTGTGTGATGTATGATTGAATGCTGAGCTGAAAGTGCAGATTGTTAGGCGTGGTGGGATGGCCACCCCCGGGTATATATTTCTCACCTATCTCCCTCCCCCCTCACCCCTCCCCCCTCATATTTTAAATTTACCTTCCTGCACACTCCTCATTACCCTCTGCCAGCAGAACATCAGGTTGCCCGCACCCCATCGCAATCGATCACAGCCACGCGCCCCGCGCGGGATAAGAAGACGAACGTACATCAAAGCCTCCTTTTCTCTCTTTATAAATTCACATTAAGCATACTACCTAGCACCTCACAACCGCCTGGAAAGAAATGGGAAACCTCTGCTCCCGCGGCGAGTCCATTCGAAAAATAGAAGTCGAACTCGGTGAACTACGGAATGAGATTGCGAGGCTGGGGAGGGAGAGAGATGAGATTGGGGAGAGAGCTGGGGTCAGAAAAGCTCCTGTTGGCAATGGTGGTGGTAGCGGGAGTCGGATATCCAATCAAATCATAGCGGCACCAAGGAGGTGGGCAGTCGGGCGCGGTGATAGACACCGGGGCCCCCGGAACCCCCAATTGGCGGAAGAAATGGAGGCTAGGAGAAGGGGGGCAGGGAGAGCGGCGAGGGGGAGGAGTTGAAGGGGGTGGAAGACGTCGCCAAGATTCGCAGTGGGGGCAGTTTCTTGGTAATGGTTCCGAATAAAGTGGTTGGACGGGTGGAAATGTTTGAGCATAGGATGAGGAAGTAAGCTATAAATTTAAGAACTGAAATCTGAATTTCGAATCAAGCATACATCATAACGTATACAGTTAAGTGGATAGTCTACTAAACTCTGCTGCTAGTTGCCTCGCCTAGACCGAGGAGGGTGGAGCGCAGGTAGTTAACGTATTTCACCACACAGCGGGCCCCCGTCTAGCGAGCCGTCCACCTAAATACTACCCACCATTTTAATTTGACTGATTCTCTACTAATCATACTGCCCACATCTGCATATGGCTCGCCATCACGAGAGCTCACTATGCCGTGGAATACATTAGGTATATGTTGGACGTTTTTTTCAGGTGCCATTTTATAGTTTGGAGTGAAATAGCAACTGGATGGGCGTAGCTGCGGCAATAGAGGCGGGGGGTGCCAAAAGGAAACGGCGCTCGATCGTGTCCATGACCCCGTCCAAGACTTATTTGATTAGCGCGTTAGTAAATAGAACCGAGAACATCTTTCAGTTAATGTAGATCACTTTTATGGGTAAAGCACTGCTTGTGTTGCCTGGCGCCGCTGTAATTTCGCTCCTGGCTCTGGTGCTGTATCAAACATTGGGCTGTCAACAGAAGAAGGGTAAAAGTGCTAAGGCTGACTAGGAAGGTGTGGCAATTTGTCAAATTGGGTAAAAAGATACTGTCCTTGTGAAACTGTTGGAATATTACAATTTTCCGCCCAATGGGTCTTACAGGTACAATACATGTGTGTCGGTCATATGACGCCTAACTTGTATTGCATGTCATAAAATGAGTGTTTCCTTGGTGTCGGTATCGGGTGGGGTTTCGCGCGACATATGGGCACTTGTCTGTATAGGCAGGAAGTTTTCCCTGGGCTCCCAGCTCGTGAGCGCGAGGTTGGAAATTTATCTTTACCAGTAAGTTGAGTCTGGGCAATATTGCGTTCGGGGGGGCAAGCTTCAAAAACTGGAAGATTTTCAAAAGCCCTTTGCGCCCCCCCCTGGAACTCTTTTGAAGATCCCACTGATACGAAATTCTATGGCCTGTGGAAAGAATATCGCACTGTGAGAGTAGTCTTTTAAGATACCACGAGTATTGAGGTCAACGAAACCCCAAAAACGTCGACCACCTCTCTGGTACCGGAACAACAGAAAAACGACGGCGATGATCAAGCGCTGAAACGGCCACGATGATCTGACGGTGGGTTGGCATAACGGCCAAGAGGCGGAACGGTGAATGATGAACGGCGATTGGACGGCGAAACTGCTAAATGGCGTAACGGTGAACAGTGACGCGAACCACGAACGGAACGCGAACGACGAACCGTGAACGGTGGCTGGTGTAATTCTGGATTAGGCTTGTCTGGCTTCCGCGTCGTAGAAGGAGTTGATCTACGGCAAACATCTGAGGTGGCCTACCGGCGCCTACAAGTGAGAGGGCTCAATCAACATTGATGACTAATGATAATACAAAGAGTCGGCCTCTACTAACATACGATTACGAGCAATTTTTATTATTATCTTTTGGATTACATTCTTACTCTTGCTAGCTATCGGCTATCTGCAATTGTCAGCGTGACAACAAATCACCCAAAATGCGGAGCGATGGGGGGTTTCTGGCGGCCCTTGGGGCTCAATCACGTGTGAACTCCATCAAGGTCTCTCGCCCGAGGGAGATGTGACTTTGCTCACAGGTTAACCCGTAGTTTCGGGTGCAACGGCTGCAGGTAAATAACTTCGTGAGAACGAGGACCCGCTCAGACACTACTACCCGTTTTCAAAAGTATCCGGATGCCTTGGCGCCAAGACATTACGCCTAGCCTAGCCAAAGTTTCCCACATCCACACAACTACCGTTCAAGTTCCTCATGCCCCGCAACATCACCCCTATTTGATAAACTAGTGCAACATTGAGAAAGGTTCTAGGATGGCACGGGTTATTGTTAAGAGAGGTAATTTACCATTCAGGCTACGAGTGTTTAGGCTAATTATCATATTATAGGAAAGGAAATAACCCCCCGGCATCGCGCGGCCATTGTTAGCTTAAGATGTCTAGATATTCCAATAACGTTCAAGCGAATCGAAGAAATCACGGGCGTTTCTAGTTTTACTGCATCCGATATCTGGAGGAATGCTTTAACAAACGCAAGAAATGCTCGACTTGCTGCTACTACTCTTCCAATAACCAGTACCACTTTGTCCACTTGTGCTTTTGGCTCCCCCAGCCTTCCCGGTCCCGCAAGCCTTCCTAGTCCTGCAAGCCATCCCGGCCCTACCAGCCTTCCCGAGTCCCAGTCCGATAAAGAGTTTTTCTTAATGGAATTGATTAGCACCTCTGGTCTGGATTCTACTCATTGCAGTGGGCATCCTTCGTGCATGACTGAGGAGGATAAGAACGAGCTTGTCAAGTTTGTTAAAAAAGACTTTACCACTGGGAGAATGACCTATTGTGACAATAGGCATGAAGCCGGCTGGTCTCATGTGAGTGATTCAAGTGTTTATAGGGCCTTGCAGGATCAGTAACCGGTAGGGGTACTCAGTTATTGGTTTTGTTTTATGTTTTGTTTTAAGTATCATTTGGATACTTTAAGTTGGTTTACCAAAGGGTATCGCTTGATACCTTTGATTAGTTTCGTTCATGCTAGACGTGAACAGATTTGTGTATTTAAATACCACCTGATTCCATGATAGAGAAGGCAGACTTCAACAGACAGTATGTCATGAATGTGGCTTAGCGAGAAAAGGGTTTTCATGTGACGCATAGTTATGAGTCACAGGTACATTATTGTTTCACCCATATGACTCATTAGGGTTATATGATTTGTTATGTGTGGGATTTGTGATGCTTTCGCATATGGCTCAAGTATGAGTCATGGGACATGCACCTGACAAATGTGCCTTGCGAGTATGCCTTGCGGGTAAGCCTTGCGCATATGATTTATGTTTTGCACATGACCTCATTATGAGGTCATGGGTTTCGTGCATATGACTTAGTCGAGTCATATGACTTGTTTATTGCGTTATGATTGGTTTATGAGTTTTGCACATGACCTCACTATGAGGTTATGGGTTTTGAGCATATGATCACTTTGGTCATATGACTAGTTTGTTATGATTTAGTTTCGCACATGTGACCACTTTAGGTCACATGACTAAAGGCGGGAAGAACACTATATAAGGAGGCTGATGCGGCCGAGGAAGATAGGTTCTTCACGCTTTGTTCTAAGTACTTTTCCTACTTATTACTTTAACGAATATAAAATACCTTTACGATCTTTATCCTTATTGCAACATTATCATTACGCCAAGGAAGGCACTTTACGAAGAAGAGTTAGAGAAAGCTTACGATTGGCATTCCCGGTAGAAGACAAGGGTCTTGTACTATTGGTAACGTAGGCAGGGGCCTAGAGCTATTGTAAGACAAATGAAAAAGAAGACAGGAAGAAAAGTATCGTTCCCCGTCGCCAAGCACTAACTACCCGGAGAGGGATCGTTACACAGTATCTCAATATACTTGGTTGAATGGTTACTTCTTTATTTTCTCAGTACTCCCTCGAAGCCTCCTTTCATTCTCTGCCCTCGCCTCCTCTGTGGTAGAGCTGGCCACCTACTAACTATCGTGCCTATTACCGATAATGTGATTAGCACCTTGTGAACACCTTACAGGAACAGGGAATTGGAGCCTATCAAGAAATATTCAAATATATATTGAATCAAGAAAATCAAAAGAAGTGCTTGGTATGTAATTAGCTTTTGTGTTTTTATCAAAACAATACTCATTGATACAAAAGCACCTATGAGCAGTTCGACTGCAACTAAAGAATAGGTACTTGATTACTTTTGAATCAGCAGGAAAGTTTTGAGCAGAATTGTATAGAGGATTTACTTCAGCACATAATAATAACAGGTTATAGGAATACTGTAAGCCACGAGCCACATGGCAGCCAGCACACGAGTAGGCTAACTATGCATTTACAGACGAGATGTTGATTGAGATTGGGGGTTTCTACAAACCACATTTTGTTTGGAGAGAAAGGAGTGAGAGGTGGGAAGATGATTGCATTGGAGCGATGAAGAAGCAAGGTATTTCAATTATACACTGGGGAATGATCTCTTATAGCTGGAAACGCTCATTTTGAGTCTGAAAGAGTGAAACCGAAATGGAGAAGGCAAGAGCAGCTCGTGATATCTTCAGTTACAATCAAAATTGCGAGCAAGAAGAGTCCGGTCTTAATACTGCGTGGCGAGCTTTGGAGGAATGGCAAGAATTGCGTAAAAGAAAATTATCAAATGCTCGGGAAGCTAGACTTCTTACCTCGCTTATGGGTGTTTGTCACAAATGTGGCTTAGCATGAAAAAGGTTTTCACGTAACACATGGTTATGAGTCACAGATATGTTATTGTTTCACACATATGACTCTTTTGAGTAATATGATTTATTACGTGTGGGATTGGTGATGCTTTCGCGCATGACTCAAATAGGAGTCGTGGGATATGTGCCTGGCGAGTATGCCTTGCGAGTGTGCCTTGCCGGTAAGCCTTGCACATATGATTTATGTTTCACACATGACCTCCTGATAAGGTCATGTGTTTCATGGATATGACTCAGTCGAGTCATATGACTTGTTTATTGCGTTATGATTAGTTTATGAGTTTGTACACATGACCTCGCTATGAGGTCATGGGTTTTGAGCTTGTGACCACTTTGGTCACATGACTAGTTTGTTATAATTTGGTTTCGCACATGTGACCACTATGGATCACGTGACTATGGGCGGGAAGAATAATATACAAGGAGGCCGAGGCGGGCCTGGAGAATAGGTTCTTCACGCTTCGTTCTGAGTACTTTTCCTACTTATTACTTTAACGAATATAAAACACCTTTACAATCTTTATCTTTATTGCAACGATTATTGTTATGCCAATGAATGTTCTTCACGCAAAAGAGTTAGAGAAAGCTTACGATAGGTGATCCTGATAGAAGACAGATGTCTTGTACTATTGGTAACGTAGGCAGAGGCCTAGTGCTATCAGAAGACGAATAAAGAAGTAGAAAGAGAAGAGAAGTATTGTTCCTCGTCACCAAGAACTAACCATCCAAGGAGGGATCATTACATTACAAAGCGTCACCTAGTGGCACACCAAACGATATAAGATGGCATCTTTCAAGCCGGACAGGGAAGGAGATATCGACATCGACCATCAAAACCTCATCCTAGGAGGATTTAGCAATGCCTTAGATCATGTTTGAGCAGAGCCCTCGAGGGCCGCAAGCCCAGTAACCCCGAGAAAAGATCAGCAGTTGAAAGCCCCCCTGCAGGAACTCCACAACCCAAGAGAATGTCAGGATCAGCAGTACCGGGACCACCTGCTCCCACAGTTCCCCCGCCAGGTCCTAGCATACTTGAAATGACAGAGAATCAGTTTCAGGCATTTCTAGCAACAACACGAAATACAGGACAAGGAAAAATCTAACGACCAAAAGCCAAAGAACCCAATACATATAATAAGAAGAGGAACATAAGCTACGAATATTCCTGGTACAATGCGAAGGATATTTTGAAGTTAAGGCATATGGAGATTGTAACGTGTTCGTAAGGTGCTAATCACATTATCAGTAAGGAATACGATAGTTGGCAGGTAGCCTACTCTTCCAGAGAGGAGGCGAGAGCTGAGAACTAAAGGAGGCTTCGAGGGTGTACTGAGAAACAAAGATGTAACCGTTCAACCAAGTATATTGAAATACTGTCTGTCGAAGTCTGCCTTTTCTATCGTAGAAACAGGCGGTCTTTAAATACAGAAATCTGTTCATGTCTAGCATGAACGAAACTAATCAAAGGTATCAAGTGATACACTTTGGTAAAACTTCTTAATTATCAAAGCGATACTTAAAACAAAACATAAAACAAAGCAAAGTATCAAATCATACTTAAAACAAACCAAGTATCAAAGCGATACTTAAAACAAAACATAAAACAAAACCAAGTATCAAACGACAATTAAAACAAACCAAGTATCAAAGCGATACTTAAAACAAAACATAAAACAAAACCAAGTATCGAGTACCCGTACCGGTTATATTCCCCAAAACAAAACAACTGTTTAAGACAAACAAAACCTAATAATCATCAAAAGCGGATTCCGAGAAACTCATGGCTTCAGTTTCTGCAAGAAATTCCTCATCGTAAGTATCACACCAGGGGCAGGAAGAAACCCTAAGGAAACACTTAGACTCAAAGAAATCTAAATCACAGTAGTCACAAATACCAGATTCGCGCTGTACATCAACCCAAGCGTGATCGCAATCAGGACAGTAATCTATCCAGAGGATTTCGAAGTAGTCTTCAAGTTAGATAACATCGCGGTTCAACAACAGTCCAACAATCTGTTGTCGCAGCCTCACATTGACTTCCACATAGTTTGACATTGTTATGGTATTCGGATGGTGATTGGTGACTAGATAAGGTTGTCCAGAGCCTGCTCCATAGCTTGGTTTTCCTCATCGCTGCTTTCGAATTCCGACTCAAAGTATGGTGCCCAAAATCCATCTCTAGCTTCGAGTTCTGCATGCCATCGCTCAGTTTCTGGCATGTTAGGTGTCCAGCACATGGTGATGTAGTTGATTGTTGGGGGAAGGGATTCGTTTGGCATATTGTCTTTCCACCATTTGTTCACCATATCCATAGTGTGCTCTAGTCCTTCTAGTGGTTCCCAGCTGTTCTCGCTCGTCGGATATCCTTTCCATTTGACTAGGAACTGATCATTTCCATACCAAAGGCGGTGGTCTCGGATTTCTTCAACTTCCCATTCATCTTTCTTTTCAATGATGATAGGTGCGGGTCGAGAGTGTGTTCTTCCAGGGAACTTGGAGTCGTCATTTGGGTGGAATCGCTTGACCGCTGAGGCGTGAAAGACTGCAGTATTGCGGCGGTACATGCGTCCATCCATCTGGACAGTGTAGTTTTCTGTATGCTCGTCAAAAGATAAGACTTTGAAGGGTCCTCGCCACCGGGGTTGCAATTTCTTGCTGCGTCCGACATTGGTAATGAACATGTTTCCATGCACCATGAGCATATCACCTTGTGGGATAGGGACATGTTTGCGTCGTCACTTCTGAGCAGTGGTGGTACTTCGGAATCTGGCAGCTTTAACAGCTTGGAAGGCATCATTCCGGATTGCTTGATGGCGGTTAAGGTGTTCATAGGAGGCGGGGACTGAGGAGTTCTTGAATAGTGTTGTAGGTAGGAGGGGGTATTGGTGGCCAAAGACTGCCTTATATGGTGACATTCCCAGGGTATCTGAAAATCCGGCATTGATATATGCGGCCAGTTCAACGAGGGCTCGTTCCCAGTTGGTTTGTCGTTCATTGATCATGTTCCTAATTCCGGTCTTAACCTCGCGGATTTTTCGTTCTGCTTAGCCATTAGTCTCATGGTGTCCTGGGGCAGCCATAATGTGGTTTATTCCGAGGGAGGTCAAGGTTTGCTTCCAGAATCTAGCGGTAAAGTGGGGATCAGCGTCACTGACGATAGATAAGGGGTACCCATGGGGGGTAAGCAGGTATTGTTGGAGGTTATTCCAGGTGTCTTTGGAGGAATCAGTAACTTTCATTAGAATGAGCCAGGTATATCCACAAAGTTGGTCCACAGCTAGCAAGATGGTGTCAAATCCATCGGATTTGTTGAATGGTCCTGCGAAATCGATGGCATATGATTCGAATATTTCACATGGTAGTTGGAGAGTCTGTGCCTTTCCTTCAGGAAGTTGTGTTCGCTCCTTGTTTGCCTGGCAGAGTTCACATTGTTTGACGAAATCGCGGAAATCTTTGCGCATCTCAGGCCAGTAAACATATTCTGAAGCATAATGAAGGTTGCGGTCCGTGCTGTGGTGTTCTTTGTTGTGAATCTCGGATATGACATATTCTCTAATCGTCATTCCGTTGAACATATGGCCTTTTGGTATGTACAGGCAATGTTCACAGTAACGGGTGCTGGTAAAGACCATTCCACTGGATATGTTGTAGGGAGCAAGATCTCCCTGCCTGGAGCTATCCATGGCTTTGAAGTAAATTGGGTCATGGCGATATCCTGCTATCATTTGGCTTCGGAAAGAGGAGGTTAATTCTTCTGTAGTTGATCTAACATCTCGTTCATCCTCGATAAGGGATCCTCTTGTTGGTTCGATAGGGGCTTCCTCTTCCTCAAAGGTTTCGTAGAGTTGACGCCGATGCTCAGGAATAGTAGGGGGTATGACTGAGACAATGGTTTCATTGTTGTATGCTCGTACGGGTCCACTATATAGTGGTTGTGAATCATTTATGGGAGGAGAGGATGGCGGGGCTGACTGTGGAGGGTGTAAATAGGATATCGCATCCACGTAGGCTGCTGCTTGTTCGAGTTCTTCGAGACCTTAGTATCTTGTTGGAGCTGGGTTAAGGATATGAGGAGATTGGGTTGACTCATTTTCATCGATCATTTCTTCTTCTTCTTCTGCGGTGTCGAAGCTGGTGTCTTTGGAATCATCCGCAGGCCTATAGTACGGTCGCTGGTATTTGTTTCCGAACTTGATCTCAGTCTGGTGAAAAGGGCAGGTGTCGTGGTAACAGTGGGACCAGTGGAGTCTGCTTTGTTCAAGTTCGTGAGGAGGTGTGCTGCGGAGCGTGGAATTGTCTTTCCATTCTTCGTCAATGTCCTTTCCTGGTTCTGTTCCGGCAGCACTGTATATGGTGTAAGAGAAAGGATTGGAGGGAGTGGCAGAGCTGGCGGTAGCCATCAATGGTTCTTGTTCATAGGAGGTGTCGTCAGAGCTGTCCTCGCTTTTTCTTGTGTGGTCGTGAACGAGAGGGGGGTCTGCGATGTCTTGATTCTCATATAGGCGGGAGAGAGCATCAGCTAAATAGTTCGTTCTTCCTGGGGTATAGATGATTTTTGCATCATATTTGCTGATCTCGCCTATCCATCTGGTTCTTCTTCTTCCAGGTATTCTTTCTCTTTTAAGATTAGTGAGGGGTTGGTGGTCGGTGACAATAGTGAAGGCATTGCCTATCAGGATGTGGTTGAAAGCGGCGAGCCCATCAATCACGGCAAGGGCTTCCTTGTCTGTTGTTCCATAGTTCATTTGTGAGTTAGTGAACTTCCTGGTGTGTAATGCCGCCGGTCTTGCCGTTTCATGGGAGGCCCCTTGCCCAACCCATGCTCCAACTCCAACATCCGATGCATCAGTAATCAGCCATATTGGTTCTGGTTTACTATAGTCGATAGGTTGAATAACGTTGGCGTTTTTAATCAATTCCTTGATGTTGGTAAAGGCTTGGTCATGAGTGTGGGTCCAGACAAATTCTGCATTGCCGGTAAGGTCTGTGAGCGGCGCTGTCACAGTGGCGTGGTATGGGAGGAATTGGGAAATATAGTTGACTAATCCTAGGAATCGCATGAGTTCTTTTTGATTCCGGGGTATTGACCATTCCGTTAAACAGGCTATTTTTCCAGGGGCTGTGTGTATTCCTTCATCATCTATAACATGTCCTAGAATATCGAGTTTGTCGGCAAACAGGATTGATTTGTTTCTGCTAGCGTAGAATTTAGCTCGTCCCCTAGGTTTGGTACAAACCAGACCTATATGGTAGGCTTGTTCTATTTCGGTATTTGAGAAGATGAGAATGTCATCAATGTAGACCCAAACAAAATGGTGGAGGTATTGGCTAAGGAGGTTTTCCATAATTCGCATAAAGGTGGCGGGCGCATTCATATTACCTTGTAACATAACTCGGCTAATGAAACTTCCGAAGGGTGTTTTGAAACTGTTGTAGCGTTCGCTTTCTGGATCTAACCTAGTTTGGAAGTAGGCATCACTTAGGTCAATCTTACTTCGGAATCTTACCCGTCCAACTGCATTTAGAATCTGGGTTTGGTTTGGGATAGCGGAGCTAGGTAACATGTCATAACTCGTGTTTTCATTACGTAGCTTGAGGTCAACCAAGGGGCGGATTCTTTTGCCATCTGCTTTGGGTTGAACAAACATAGGAGCGGCACCAGGGGCTTCTGCCCGGTAGATGACTCCTCTTCTTTGTTGTTGGTTGATCCAATCATAAAGTGGGCTTTTGTATGCGTCAGGAAAAGAGTAGGTGGGTTGGTTCTTGAGATTAGAGGAGTCTTGGAGGCGAATGTGGTGGTTCACCTCTCTCATACGCGGTAGTTCTTCGGGTATTTGATCAGGAAAAACATCAGAGTATTCATCTAATAATTTTTGGGTAGTTGCTTCACAGACTGCGGCTCGGTATTCTCAACTTGTTGGCTTGCATGAGACTCTGACCTTCTGATCTGGGAAATCGATGGTTGATTCCCCACATCTGATTATACCTTTGTGGCGGTTCAGGAATGGCATGCCTATTATGGCATCGTATTTGGCTAGGTTTCCAATCAGCATTTCCTGGGGGGGTAGAATAGCAGAACCAAGTCGGATAGTTGCAGAACAAGTTTTATGGCTTGTGGATCGTGATCCCTTTACTGCCATATTGACTCGTATGGGTTGGTTAAGGTCTCGCGTTGCGAGTCCATGGACGGAGACAAAGGCATTACTGATCATATCTCTCCCGATTGCGCCAGTATCGAATAGGACTCGCGCTCTTTTGCCATTAATCAGGATAGTACCTTCCTGAGCGGTGTTTGCTTTGAATGTAGCCGGAGGTCGAACACTGTTGCATTCCACATCGATATATCCGATATGGATTTCTTCATATTCACTGGATTGGGCGTTATTGCTTTCAACATTGTTGGCCGACGCTTCTTGCTTAATTGCCTTTCCTTTTCCTTTCTTCCTAGGACAGTTCTTTGCCATATGTCCTCTTTTTCCACATTCAAAACATTCTCCTTTTTGCCGCCTCGATTCTCTGGAGGATTTTGTTTTCTTCTTGAAAACCCGTGGGGTATCATCTTCAGAGTTGCTGGAGGCTTTGTGTCGTGGCTGGCTGTTCCTACTAGAGGATGTCTGTGTTTTGTAGGCCTTGGTCTCATGGAGAATGACGTCCTTTTGTTCTGCTCTTGCAATTATTACTGCAATATCATCGACGTCTTCCTCAAGTGGTTCTACTTCTCGCCAGAGGGTAGGGTGCATGGTGTCGTAGAATGATCGCTTCAGGATGTATTTGGAGATACTTCCTCTCTCCATCCGTCCTTATACATCAGTAGGTCCGTAGCCACATCGGTGATTCGCTTGACATGCGTTCCGTTAACTTGCTGGAGCTGGTTGAATTTGTTGTATAGGAGGTTGTTGGTTATAGAGGATTGGAATCGTCCTTTCAGGTAATCGAGAACTGTAGTTCCTCTTAATCTTACATTCCCGCCGAAATCCTTATAGCATTGGTGGTATGCGTCGGTTGCCTTTCCTTCGGAAAATGATCCAATGATAAGTCCGGTTGTAGGGTCTTCTACATCTTTTCCTTGTAAGAGTAGGAAGTGTGAGGGTTCTGTTGCCCATCGCTCAAAGGCTTCAGGTCTGAGGTCTTTTCCTTCTCCTGTGAACTTCGCTAGGAGGTGGAGTTTAAACTTAGGGGGTTCAAATGCTGCGGGTACCTCCTCTTCTTCAGGCCTTGCCCGAGATTTCCCTCCTCCTGTGCTAGCCATATCTGATTCGCTACTGGATTCGGGGTCGATTGGAGGTTCAAAGGAAGGCTTCTTTGCTGGAGTAGAAGGGAATTCTCCTGGAGGTTGTGTATCTTCCGTGTTTGCAGGATCATCCGGCTCTTTAGCAGAGCGCCGGGGTTGTTTCTTTCTTGTAAGGTCTTGCCGTGGGATGTGCTTCCCACTCCTGGTCGTCAAAGACTCTATCTTGGGTTTGAGATCAAGCCGAATGTGCTGTGATTCTGCCGCTTCTCTCCGCTAGCGTTCTGAGGTGGATATCGATAGGTTGATCAGGCCTAAATCGAGGGACAGGTTCTTAACCACTTGCTGACGTTAAAGAAATGTACCGTGTTCGCAAGGTACTAATCACGTTATTGGTAAGGAATACGATAGTTGGCAGGTGGCCTGCTCTTCCAGAGAGGAGGCGAGAGCTGAGAACTAAAGGAGGCTTCGAGGGTGTACTGAGAAACAAAGAAGTAACCGTTCAACCAAGTATATTGAAATACTGTCTGTCGAAGTCTGCCTTTTCTATCATAGAAACAGGGGGTCTTTAAATACACAAATCTGTTCATGTCTAGCATGAACGAAACTAATCAAAGGTATCAAGCGATACACTTTGGTAAAACTTCTTAAGTATCAAAGAGATACTTAAAGCAAAACATAAAAGAAAGCCAAGTATCAAACGATACTTAAAACAAACCAAGTATCAAAGCGATACTTAAAACAAAACATCAAACAAAACCAAGTATCAAACGATACTTAAAACCAACCAAGTATCAAAGCAATACTTAAAACAAAACATAAAACAAAACCAAGTATCGAGTACCCGTACCGGTTACAGAGATTACCATGTTGAGATCAAGATTCCATACGTGGAATACCTACTAAGAGGACTGGTGGGACAATCGATCATTCCTTTCCAAGATAGAAGGAAACAGAGGGAATGGGCCACGTACGAATAGTTCAAGGCAACACTGTTTGAGTAATTCAGGGATCCCAACGCTAAGGAGACAGTAAGACGGAAGCTGGAAAAGCTCCAACAAGGAAAACAAACCTTTTCGGCATACCAGAATAAGTGCCGAATATTGGAATACGAGGCCAAGTTTGATGATGCTACTCTAACAATCTCTCCTTAGATAGTTAGTTGTTGGCGACAGGGAATGATACTTCTCATTTCTGTCTTCCTCTTCCGTGGTCTTACGATAGCTCTAGGCCTCTACCTATGTTACTAATAGTACAAGACCCTTGTCTTCTATCGGGAACGCATATCGTAAGCTCTCTCTAACTCTTCTTCGTAAAGTGCTTTCCTTGGCGTAATGATAACGTTGCAATGGAAAAAAAAGTCGTAAAGATATTTTATATTCGTTAAAGTAATACGTAGGAAAAGTACTTAGAATAAAGCGTGAAGAACCTATCCTCCAGGGCCGCCTCGGCCTCCTTATATATTGTTCTTCCTGCCCGTAGTCATGTGACCCAAAGTGGTCACATGTACGAAACCAAATCATAACAACCTAGTCATGTGACCAAAGTGATCACATGCTTAAAACCCATGACCTCATAGCGAGATCATGTACAAGAACTCATAAACCAATCATAACACAATAAACAAGTCACATGACTCGACTGAGTCATTTGCGCGAAGCCCATGACCTCATAATGAGGTCATGAGCAAAACGTAAGTCATATGAACAAGGCTTACCCGCAAGGCACACTTGCAAGGAATTCTTACTAAGCGCACGTCCCATGACTCATATTTAAGCCATGTGCGAAAGCATCACAAATCCCACACGTAACAAGTCATATGACCCGAATGAGTCATATGTGTAAAACAATAACATACATGTGACTCATAACCATGCGTCACGTGAAAACCTCTTTCATGCCAAGCCATGTTCATGACATTAGCTCACCTCCTCCAAAGCCTGAGTCCCATCAGCCTTTTTCTCCCAGTTTCAATAGTTTCCGTCCTGCTGAGCGTATGGTACGTCTCAGCTTGCGGAACTTTTCACCTGCCGCCCTCCATCTGACCCTTACTGATACTAGGATCGGATTCACCATCTTGATCATGTGCTACTGATTATCGTTCAGCTGTCTTAGCTCCACAATCACTTTGTCGTTGGCCGAAATTGTGGCCTCGGCTTGGCCAGGTTGTTCTTGCAATCTCCTGATCTGCCTGTGTAGGCTCCTGATGTCCAGTTCTATGTCTGCTGAGGAGGTATGGGCCCCTCCCTCCTTGGAGCGCGTCCTCGCTGCCCATGCCTTTCTGGCATCCTCTCCTTCTAACTCTTTCCTGCTTCCATCCTTCTGCAGGTAGAATCCTGCAGATATTATCTGTGCCCGGTATATTCTGCACCCATTTCTGAAGCATTGTTGCCAATGCTTCAGGACGTGGTCCAGGCATGGGCCACGCTTTCGGCATTCCTTCGGAAACCATCTTGAGCCTTCCTTGTCCCCGTACTGTGTAGGACATCCCTCGTCATAGCATACCGTCTATGACATGGCATTATGCTGTGCTTGTTTTTCCCTTTCCTTGAGTTCTTTGTCGGTTGGCCCCATAAATGAGTATTTGGTGCTAGTGGGTGTGGTTTGGTGGGGGCTATCACCCCAGCCCTCGTATTGTTGCAATGATGCGGGAGCCTTTCCCTCTCCTTTGTCTTGGTTGAACGTGATGGTCACCTGAGCTGGGATTGCCTGGGTATCGCTGGTGGAAGGTTGAGATGGCATCTTATGCATGTTCGAAGTTGTGTGCGAAGTACCAAGTTTTATCCTGTTTGGCCCAATATCCTGTCCACTTGGCTCGGTATTGGAGGTGATACTGGAAGAAGCGAGAATCGACTATTTCGTCGAGCTCGTATTCTGTTTCTCCGTCGAGTTCGATCGTAGGGGAAGGACTATGTGTTTGTGTGAGAAACCTGTTGCCATTGTGTAATTCGAGGAGTGAGATGTGGAATGTGTTGTATATTCGCATTGTGGGGGGAAGGTCGAGATTATAAGCTCTGCTGCCCACTCTTTCCAGTATCCTGAATGGTCTGATTTTCTTGTAGTCCAATTTCTTTGATGATGGCGTCGTATTGATATTGTGTGGTATTAGCTATACCATATCTCCCGGTTGTATATTCGGATCTGGTCTTCTGTGCTTATCATATTGTTCCTTTTGTCGTTGTTGTTCTTGACTCATTTCGTATTGTAATGTTTCGTGTAGTTTTCCCATATTGGTTTTATCCAGTGTCACATTATTAATCGTATTATATGTGGTCTGACTTTGTGGATGTTGTCCGTAATTCGCAAAGAATGGTGTCGTGCCAATTGTTTCTTGCTTTCCATTGTTGTATTTGAATTCGGCCATAGATAATAGCTTGTACCAATAATCTTGTTGATAATTGACGTAAGCCCTTAAATATTGTTCGAGTATCCCATTTACGCGTTCTATTTGTCCATCCGTCCGTGGGTGGAATACTGTATTCATCCTATCTTGTATCCCCATTTCTCCAGTTACTTTCTTCCATAGTCCCGATGGGAATAGTGTTCTTATATCCATAATTATATTTTTTGGGAGGCCGTGAAGTTAGAAGACCTCTGGCACAAATATCTGTATAAAATCCCGCGTGTTGATATCTTTTCTGACTGGAATGAAATGACTAATTTTGGTCGACGATCCAGCTCGACCAGGATGCTATAGCAATTTTCCGATGCTGGTTGGTCCGTGATGAAGTCCATAGTAATTGTTTCCCATGGCTTTTCAGGAACTTCGTTTGATTTCAGTAATCCATAGGGTGCGTGTTTAGTTGTGTTCGTCCTTTTGCATATGGCGCAGTTTTTGACATCTCATTTAACAACTTCGCGCAGTCCTGGCCAATAGAATGACCTCGTGATGAATTCCGTAGTTTTAGCCGTTCCGCCGTGTCCTGCTATTCGGATATCATTGTGTTGTCAATTAATGTCCGTCCTGATGTACTCCTCTTCCGGGATCGATTGTTTTCTGCCGTACCACATACTTCCATCCTTCCATTAGCATAAACCCAGTGCAATTCCTTTCATCTCCTTTTTTCCTTCTTTCAATGCTTCTCTTATTGCCTGAATTGTTTGGGCTTTCTTGTTTGCGTTCTGAATTTCCTTTTCCTCTGTTGATGTGAATTGGAAAACCTCCATTACCTGGAAGTAGGTTTTTTGTAATAGTGTTCGTATTTTTTGTTTGATTTTTTTGTCTTCTTTCGTTTGTAGTTTGTCACTTGCAATTCTCGTGAGAGTATCTGACTTTCCACTCTCTTTGCCTGATCGGTATTCAATTTTGAAGTTGTATTTCCTGAGGTGTTCCATCCATCTTATCTGGCAGTCGTTCAGTTCTTTCCTAATCATGAATGGGACCAGGTTCTTGTGGTTGGTTAGAGCTCGGACGGGATCGTCATTGTTTAAAAAGTAGCTCCTCCATTGCTTTAATGCTTGAACTCTCGCTAATACGTCTTTTTTTGCAACATCGTAGTTACACTCTGTGGGGGTCATTATCTTGAATCGGTAAGACACTGGCCTCCATTTTCCATCGTTGCTTTGCTGCGATAGTATGCCTGAGCACACATATTTTGAGGCCTCTATTTTGATTATTGTTCTTTAGTTTGGGTTGAAATGAACCAGTATGGGTGCCAATGTTAGATGCATTCGTATCGCATTGTATGCTTTTCGTTCTGTCTCTCTCCATTCCCATTTCTTGTCTTTCTTTGTTAGGTTATAGCGTGGTTTTACAAGCCTGCTAAATCCCTCTATGAACCTGCGATAAAAGTTGCAGAATCCCATAAAGCATTAAACATCTGTTTTGTTGTTTGGTTTGGCCTAATCCCATATAGCTGCTGTTTTGACATGGTCGACCTTGACCCCACTTTGATTGATGATAAATCCGAGGTATTCCGTTTCTTCTTTATAGAATTCACACTTTGTTGGTTTGATCTTCATTCCTGATCCTTGTATTGTGGCCATGATATTGCTGATATCCTTTTGGTATTGTTGTATGTTTTCCGAGTATATGAGTACATCGTTCAAATATACGATGTAATATATGTCGAGGTACTTATTGAGTACCTTGTTGATCCATGTCGGGAATGAAGCAGGTGCATTGGTTAGCCCGAATGGCATAACCCAGTATTCGAACATTCCATATCTTGAGGCGAATGTAGTCTTCCCTTCATCTCCTGCCTTGATGCATATATTGTAGTACGCGTCCTTGATGTCGAGTTTGGTGAAGTATTTTGCTTACGGCAGTCTTTCCAGTGCTTCTCCAATCAAGGGTGGTGGATATCGGTCTTTCTTGGTAACTGAATTGAGAGCTCTGTAGTGCACGCAGAGTCTCATTTTTCCGTCTTTCTTTTTGACGAATAGCATTGGGGATCCTCCTAACGCAAAAGAGTCTCTCATCCATCCTCACTTTAGGTTTTGCTCAATGTACTTCCTAAGTTCTTCCAGCGCTGCTTCTCCTAGTGTGTATAACTTCTTGTAGGGAATCTCTTTTGTTTTTCCAGTTTTTTCGTCTTCTTATGTCCATTTGAGAATTCCTATTACATCTCCCCTTCAATAGTACCTTCCAAAGGCTTGTGCTGCGATCTCTTTGATCTCTATTCTTTTTGTTGTATCGGGCTGGTTTTGGTCTGTGCTTCCAAATCTGTTGTCTCCTCTTATGGTTTCTTCCAGTTGATCTACTTCGTGCAGATCTTCTTGGTTGAATTTTTTGATTATCAACTGTGCGATTCGATCGCCATTTTGGACCTGATAGTCTTCTTGAGCCAGGTTGGCCAGCACCACTTTGATTTCGCCTGCATAGTTGACGTCGATCACCCCTGCCATGGTCATGAGTCGATGTTTGACTACTAGACCACTGCGGGGTGCTATTCGTCTATAGGTACCTTCTGGTAGTCCCATGGCTATTCCTGTTGCTATCATTGCCCATCCATTGGCAGGTATCTTGATTCCTTTGTTGACATACAGGTCGTATCCTGCTGCCCCTTTAGAACCTTTGGTAGGCACTCTTGCCTCTTGTTCCAGTTTTCGTATCTGGACTCTCTTATCTTGCCACATCTCGGCGATCTTTGCATGCAAAGTTTCTTCTTCTGCTTCCTGTATCGGTGTTGAGTAAACCACAGGTGAACTGCTGAGACATCGTGTCGCACATAGTTCGCTTGTAAAGGTCATCTTGTTCTCATTCCAATCGATGGTCGGATTATACTTTCATAACCATGGCATCCATCGGACTATTTTATGGTTTTTAAGATCTGCTACCTGAACGGTTGTCGTTTCCCCATGGCTGTCAATGTCCACAGGTATAGTCGCTGTATGGGTTATAGGACTCATTGCACTTGGCTTCCCATCTACTAGGTAGACCTGTCTTGCTTTCTTCGCTTCATTAGTTTAAAGGCCATATTTGTCGCAGATTTCTTTGTCGATGAAGTCTTCAGTAGCCCCAGAGTCCAGCATTGCATATATTATTCTTTGTTAGTTTTCTTCCTTGCATATCTTTGTTTTGATCATCACATGATCTCCGTCTTCTTCTCCTCTTTGCATGTGTAGTGCCATGTAGTAGTTTGCTAACTTGATGAATTTTCCAGGTCCACATCTTGGGTCTCCCAGACCACCCTTTACTGGGGACCCTCATCGTTTTCTGCTAGTAAATCTTCTGCGATCATTTCACGAATATTGCTCCTTTTTTGATTTTAGAAACGATTATTCCCCGCAGCTCCACTGCTTTGGTATCCGCTGTTGGGTAGGCTTCTGCACACTTGTATCCGATGTCCTGCTTTTCCGCACCTTAGGCAGAGTTTCCTGTTCATTCTTCTGGCGTATTCTTCCTTAGACAGGTTAAGAGCAAGTCCTGCTCTTAATTTGTCTAACTCTATTGGCTTGCCTGGTGGTAATGCTCGACTTTCTCCTCGAGCCGCTTGTGGTTTGAAGGTTCTGTCCACATTCCCGGACAATTGGACCACCCTGTGTGCTATAGTGTTTTCCGAGTTGCTTCGCACCATGTTTAGTTTGCTCTCCTTATCAATCGCCCATCTTGCAAATCGTTCTGCTGTTGTATTGCGCAGGTCGGATATTCCCCATGCCTTTCGGAGTCTCTAGCTGCGGTTTCTCAGGAGGATGATGTAGAGAGTAGTATCATCAAACTGGGTCTCATATTCAAATAGTCGGTATTCGTTCCAGTACGCCGAGAATGTTTGTTTCCCTTGTTGGAGTTTTTCCTACTTTCGTCTTGCTGTTTCTTTGGCGTTGGGATCTCCAAATTGTTCGAAGAGTGTCGCCTTGAACTCTTCGTATGTGACTCACTCTCTCTGCTTCCTTCTGTCTTGGAAAAGCATGGTCCATTGTCCTGCGAGTTTTCTAAGGAGAGATTCCAAGTATGGAATCTTGATCTGGTCATGGTTATCTCCATATCCTTTAACGGCAAAATATCCTTCACATTGCGCTAAGAATATTGGTAGCTTGTCTTCAGCTCCTTCGTATTTGTCGGACTCCTTTGCTTTCTGTTGTTGGACGTTTTGTTGTTCTGTGTTCTGTGTTGCTGCGAGAAATGCCTGAAACTGATTTTCAGTCATTCCGAGTATGCTAGTTCCAGGTGCCGGAGTGGCTTGGGCTGGTGGCTCAGGCACTACTGATCTCGACATTCTCTTGGGTCGTGGAGTTCCTGCATGAGAGCTATCGATGGGTGATTTTTTCTCTGGGGTTACTGGACTTGCTGCTCTCGAGGGTTCTGCTGAGATGTGATCTAGGGCGTCGCTGAATCCTCCCAGATTAAGGTTTTGATCATCGATGTCTATATCTCCTTCTCTGTCTCGATTGAAGGATACCGTCTTGTATCTTTTAGTGTCGTACTAGGTGACGCTTTGTAATGTAATGATCCCTCCTTGAATAGTTAGCTCTTGGTAACGGGGAACGATACTTCTCGTTTCTGTCTTCCTCTTCCTTTGTCTTACGATAGCTCTAGGCCTCTGCCTACGTTACCGATAGTACAAGACCCTTGTCTTCTATCGGGAACGCCTATCCTAAGCTTTCTCTAACTTGTCTCCATGGAGAACGTTCCTTTGCATAACGATAACGTTGCAGTAAAGCAGTACCTGCTCTGAACTTGTCTAAGGAACAATACGCCAGAAGAATGAACAGGAAACTCTGCTTGAGGTGCGGAAAAGCAGGACATTGGATATGAGAATGCAGAAGCCAACCTGAGAGTGGATACCAAGGCACCAAAGCTGGTGGAAATAATCGCTTCCAGAATCAAAAGAGGAGCAACATTCACGAAATGATCGCAGAAGATTCACTTGCGGAAAATGACGAGGGTCCCCAGTAAACAGTGGTCTGGGAAACCCAAGATGTGGACCTGGAAAATCTATCAAGTTAGCAAACTACTACACGGTACTATACACGCAAAGAAGAGAAGGAGACGGAGATCATGTGATGATAAAGACAAAGATATGCAATGAAGAAGTCAAAGAAAGAACAATATACGCAATGCTCAACTCTGAGGCTAGCGAAGATTTCATCGACAAAGAAATCTGCGACAAATACAACCTCTACACCAATAAAGCGAAGAAAGCAAGGCAGGTCTACCTAGTAGATGGAAAGCCAGCGCAATGGGTCCCATAATCCATACAGCGACAGTACCTGTGGACATTGACAGCCATAGGGAAACGGCAACCTTTCAGGTCACATATTTCAAGAACTATGAAATAGTTCTAGGAATGCCATGGTTACGAAAACATAACCCGACAATCAATTGGAAAGAGAACAAGATGACCTTCACCAGTGAACTGTATGCGACACTATGTCTCAACAGTTTACTTATGGTCTACACGACCCTGATACGGAAAGCAGAAGAAGAAACTTTACATGCAAAGTTCACAGAGATATGGCAAGATAAGAGAGTCCGGATACAAAGACTGGACCAAGAGGCAAAAGTGCCTACTTAGCATTCCAAAGGAGCAGCAGGACATGACCTGTATGCCAATAAAGAAATCAAGATACCTGCTAATGAGCAGGCAATGATAGTAACAGGAATAGCTATCGGACTACCAGAAGGCACCTATGAATGAATAGCACCCCCAGTGGTCTAGCAGTCAAACATCGACTCATGACCATGGCAGGAGTGATCGATATCTACTGTACAGGTGAAATCAAGGTGGTCCTGGCCAATATGGCACAAAAGGACTACAAAGTCTAAAAAGGCGATCAAATCGCACAGTTGATCATCTAAAAAATCAACCAAGAGGATCTGTATGAAGTAGATCAACTGGAAGGAACTACAAGAGGAGACAAGAGATTGGGAATCACGGACCAAAGCCAGCCCGATGCAACAAAAAGAATTTAGATCAAAGGGATCACAGCACAAGCCTTTGGACGGTATTATCGAAGAGGAGATATAACAGGAATTCTCAAATGGACATACGAAGATGAAAAAGCGGTCCTAGTCAAAATCAACATCAGCACGGAATTAGCAATCCAAGACAAGAAATACCAAAGCAAAAAGGAATGGAAAGAATTGATTCCAAAGGAATATCATCAATTCACAAACCTATTCCAAGAAGAGGAAGCTATGCAGCTACCACCTCGAAGACTAGGAATCGATCACGAAATTCAGCGGGACAAAAGCGAGAAAACAGGAAAAACGAAACAGAATCCCTACAAGATGTTATCCCCACTAGGAGAACCAGAGCTCGAAAAAGTTAGGAAGTACATCAAGTAGAACTTAAAATAAGGATGGATCAGAGACTCCTTCGCATCAGGAGGATCCCCAATACTATTCGTTAAAAAGAAAGATGGAAAAATGAGACTCTGTGTAGACTACAGAGCCCTCAGTTGGTTACCAAGAAAGATCGATATCCACTACCCTTGATTTGAGAAGTGCTGGATAGACTGCAGTCAGCAAAATACTTCACCAAACTTGACACCAAGGATGCATACCACAATATTCGCATCAAGGAAGGAGACCAAAGGAAGACTCTATTCGCCTCTAGATACGGTATGTTTGAATTCTTGGTTATGCCCTTTTGGCTAACCAATGCACCAGCTTCATTTCAGAGATGAATCAACAAGGTACTCAATAAGTACCTCGACATATGTTGCATCGTATACTTGGACGATGTACTCATCTACTCAGAAAACATACAACAACATCAGAAGGATATCAGCAATATCATGGTCACAATACAAGGATCAGGAATGAAAATCAAAACAAAATGAGAACTCCATAAGGAAGAAATGGAATACCTCGGATTTATCATTAATTGAAAAGTAGTCAAGGTCAACCCTGTCAAAACGGCAGCAATATGGGACTGGACCAAACCGAACAACAAAACAGATGTTCAATGCTTTAGGTGATTCTGCAACTTTTATTGAAGGTTCATAGAGGGGCTCAGCAGGCTTGCGAAACCACTCTATAACCTGACAAAGAAAGACAAGAAATAGGAATGGGGAGAAACAGAACAGAAAGCATATGATGCAATATGGATGCATCTAACATCGGCGCCAATCCTGGTTCATTTCGACCCAAACCGAAGGACAATGATGGAAATGGACGGCTTAAAATATGTGTGCTCAGGCATTCTATCACAACAATGTGAAGATCGAAAGTGGAGGCTAGTGTCTTACCAATCCAAGAAAATAACCCGTGCAGAGTGCTATTACGATGTTGCGAACAAAGAACTATTAGCAATAGTTCAAGCATTAAAGGAATGGAGGAGATACATTCCGAACAATGACCATCTAGTCCGAGTTCTAACCGATCATAAGAATCTTGTCCCGTTCATTACAATGAAAGAACTGAACAACCATCAGATAAGGTAGATGGAACACCTTAGCAAACACAACTTCAAAATCGAATACTGCCCAGGCAAGGAGAGTGGAAAGCCAGATGCTCTCACATGGATTGCAAGCAACAAACTACAAACGAAAGAAGATGAAAGAATCAAACAAAAAACACGAACACTATTACCAAAAACCTACATCGAGGCAATAGAGGTTATCCAATTCACCTCAACTGAGGAAAGGGAAATTGAGAAGGTGAACGAAAGAGACAAAATGATGCAGGCAATAAGAGAAGCATTGAAGGAGGGGCAAAAGAAAATGAAAGGAATTGCTCAGGGGTTATGCTAATTGAAGGATGGAAATATGTGGTATGATGGAAAACAATGGATTCAGGAAAAAGAAGAGATAAGGACAGACGTCATACAATAACACCATGATATCTGAATAGCAGGACACGGAGGAACAGCTAAAACCATGGAGTTCATCACGAGATCATTCTATTGACTAGGATTGCACAAAGATTTCAAACGATATGTCAAAAGCTGTGACATATGCCAAAGGACGAAAACGGCTAAACACGTACGATATGGATTATTGAAATCAAAGGAAGTTCCTGAACCACCATGGGAAACAGTTGCTATGGATTGATCACCGACCTGCCGGCATTGGAAATTTGCAATGGCATCCTGGTTGTGGTGGATCGTCTTACCAAAATGAGTTATTTCATTCCAGTCAGAAAAGATATCGACCTAAGGGATTTTATACAAATATTCTTCCGAGAGGTCTTCCGACTTCACGGCCTCCCAAAGAATATCAGTACCGATCTAGGAACACTATTCACATTAGGACTATCAAAGAAATTAACCGGAGAAATGGGGATAAAAACAGGTTGAGTACAGCGTTCCACCTGCAAATGGATGGACAAATGGAATGGGTAAATGTAATACACGAACAATATTTACGGGCCTACGTCAATTACCAACAAGATGATTGGTACAAACTGCTATCAATAGCCGAATTTGCATACAATAATGGAAAGTAAGAAACAATCCGCATGATACCCTTCTTTATGAATTACGGACAACATGCACGAAGTCAGACCACATATCATACAATTAATGGTATAATACCGGACAAAACAGATATGGGAAAACTACAGGAGATATTACAATACGAAATGAATCAAGCACAATAACGACAAAAAGAACAATACGATAAGCACTGAAGACCAGATCCAAACATACAACAGGGAGATATGGTATGGCTAATACCACGCAGTATCCATACGACGTGACCATCAAAGAAATTGGATTACAAGAAAATTGGACCATTGATGTAACCGGTACAGGTACTAGATTATTGGTTTTGTTTTATGTTTTGTTTTAAGTATCGCTTTGATACTTGGTTTGTTTTAAGTATCGTTTGAGACTTGGTTTTATTTTATATTTTGTTTTAGGTACCACCTTGATACTTGGTTTTGTTTTTATGTTTTGTTTTAAGTATCGCTTTGATGCTTAAGGAGTTTTACCAAAGTGTATCGATTGATACCTTTGATTAGTTTTGTTCATGGTAGACATGAACAGATTTGTGTATTTAAAGACCGCCTGTTTCTATGATAGAAAAGGCAGACTTCGACTGACAGTATTTCAATATACTTGGTTGAACGGTTACTTCTTTATTCCTCAGTACACCCTCGAAGCCTCCTTTAGTTCTTAGCTCTCACCTCCTCTCAGGAAGAGCAGGCCACCTGCCAACTATCGTATCTATTACCGATAACGTGATTAGCACCTTGCGAACACGTTACAATTGAGGATACTGGAAATAGTAGGCAGCCGAGCTTATAGACTTGACCATCCACTCTCAATGGGAATACACAATACATTCTACATCTCACTCCTCGAACTACACAACAACAACCAGTTTCCCTCACCAACAATTATTCCTCCTCCTTTGATCGAACTCAAGAGAGAACCAGAATATGAGCTTGACAAAATAGTCAATTCTCACTTCTTCCCAGGTTACCTTCAAAAACGACCCAAGTGGACGGGATACTTGTCCGAACACGATAAAACTTGCTACTTCAAATACAACTTCGAACACACACAAGATACCATCTCAACCTTCCACCAATGATACCCAGGCAAACCCGGCTCAGCTAACAATCACGTTCAACCAATACAAAGGCGAGCGAAAGGCTCCCACGCCATTGCAACAACACGAGGGCTGCGGCGATAGCCCACACCAAATCACACCAACTAGCCCCGAATACTCATTCATGTGACTGACCAACGAAGAACTCAGAGAGAGGGGAAAACAAGCACAGCATAATGCCATATCATCCACGGTATGCATTGATGATGGGTGCCAAACACATTTTGGCAACAAAGAAGGCTCGGGGTGGTTCCCTAGGAAATGTTGCAAGGGTGGTACACTCCTGGACTACATCCTGAAGCATTGGCAACAATGCTTCAGAAATGGATGCAGAATGCACCGGATACAGAAAGTCTCTGCAGGATACTACCCGCTGAAGGATGGAAGCAGGAAAAGGTTGGAAGGAGAAGATACCTGGAAGGCATGAGCCGCGAGGACGTGGTCCAGGGAGTGAGGAGCCTAAAATTCCTCAGAGGACATGGAACAGGATGTTAGGAGCCCACAAAGGAAAATGTGGGGACTCGGATAACAACTTTACCTGGCCGAGGCCACAATTTCAGCAAACGACAAGACAATCGCAAAGCTAAGCCAGCTGAACGATAATCAGCAGTACACAATCAAGATAGCAAATCTGACTCTAGAATTGGTAAGGGTCAGATGGAGGACAGCAGACGAAATGTTCTACAAGCTGAGAAGGATCATACACTCAGCAGGATGGGAACTATTGAAACTGGGAGAAAAGGCCTGATGGGACTCAGGCTTAGGAGGAGGAGAGCTAATGTCACAAACGTGACTTGGCATGAAAAAGGTTTTCATGTAACACATGGATATGAGTCACATGTATGTTATTGTTACACACATATGACTCATTCGAATTATATGATTTGTTATGTGTGGGATTGGTGATGCTTTTGCACAGGGCTTAAATATGAGTCATGGGATGTGTGCCTGGCGAGTATGCCTTGCGAGTGTGCCTTGCTGGTGGGCCTTGTTCATATGATTTATGTTTCACACATGACCTTGTTATGGGGTCATGGGTTTCGCGCATATGACTCAGCCGAGTCATATGACTTGTTTATTGCCTTATGATTGGTTTATGAATTTGTACACATGACTTCACTATGAGGTCATGGGTTTTGAGCATATGACCACTTTGGTCACAGGACTAGTTTGTTATGATTTGGTTTCGCACATGTGACCACTTTGGATCACATGACAATGGGCAGGAAGAACAATATATAAGGAGGCCGAGGCAGCCCAGGAGAATAGGTTCTTCACGCTTTGTTCTATGTACCTTTCCTACTTATTACTTTTAGGAATATAAAACACCTTTACAATATTTATCTTTATTGCAACGATTATTGTTATACCAAAGAACGTTCTTCATGCAGAAGAGTTACAGAAAGCTTACGATAGGTGTTCCCGATAGGAGACAGAGGTCTTGTACTATCGGTAACGTAGGCAGAGGCCTAGTGCTATCGGAAGATGAAGAAAGAAGAAGAAAGAGAAGAGAAGTATTGTTCCTCGTCGCCAAGAACTAACCATCCAAGGAGGGATCATTACAGTGTTAAAGCAAAAGCAACCCACTCATGGAGAGGTAAGAAGTATAAGATTAAGAAGCTAAAGAGGGGGGATTCAAAGGGAATAGATTCATGGTGATATGTAACATGCCTAGCATGTTCTCTCCTATAGCCAACATGTCGAGTATGCAAATTAGTTAACTCAAACTTTCTCCTAATATCAGACAACGCACTGGCACATGATTCAGACTTCACCAACTACAAGAGAGAAAAGATAGGGATTGATAAGGTGGATTGGCCACCTAATTTCCCTGATTTGAACCCAATTGAGCACTTGTAGAACTATATGAAGTCTAGGATTCAAACCCGGCGTGGTGTTGAAAGGGTGACTTCAGCAGGGGAAATGAAATTAGTTTTGAAGCAAGAATGGGAAAACATCACAATTGAAGATATCAATAGAGAAGTGTCTAAACTACCTAGTATTTTAGCTCAATGTATTAGCCAGAAAGGGGGGAATAAATTTCATGGATGGTTAATAGTTTCAATATTATGGCGGGCGTATTCTCATGATACGCTATAGGGGGCGAAAATGTCTTGGCGCCAAGGCATCCGGATACTTTTGAAAACGGGTAGTACACGCCAGATAACTCCGAGTTTGTTGTCGAAGGTAATACTTTTGCATTGACTTCTAGCTATCTGCGGAGGCAATATATGCCAAGGAGTCATACTACGCTATACCCTTTGGGAGGTCTTTAGGGGTTGGAGATTCGCCAGCGGACTGGTAGGAGCAGGTTTGAGTCTTGACGGAGCATCGCTGAATGGGAGAGTCACGGTTGAACAGGCGGTTAATTATCAAGCGAGGGGTGGTAGGGAGCATAATTCGAGGGGGCCACCAGCGACCGCTACGGCAAATTAGGATGGCCTGCGGGGGATTTGAAGAGTGAAGCTTTTAGAGAGGGAAAGCATTTTTTTGGAGGATAACCGACTACCCGTAAAGAAAACCAAGAACCTCCTTTAGGTATTGTGGACAGTGATCCCAAGCGGCCAGTCCGTCCGGCTTTGGCTGCGGCCGGACTGGCCCAGGCTTTTTTACCGACGGCCTGGCCGGACTGCGGGAAACCGGCTTTTCAAAACCAAAGTCTGGCCCGCCCTGGGCACCTGGCGGCTTTGACCAGGGTTGCGCCAAGCAATTTGTGAATCTAAGCGTACTCGAGTATCTCGTTTAAAAAGTCACTTCCAAGACCTAGGTTATGATCTAAATTACCCATCTCTAATCCATCACGGTCGGATAAATTAATAGTGTTTGGTAATATTAGAGAAGAACCAATATATATGCAGGAATATATTGGACTGAGGAGGTTGGCGAACTGGACGAAGTATTGGATATATGGTCTTGCGGAAGGCAATCAAACATGCAATAGTTGATGAGATATGAGTATCGTGGTGATTGATCAGCTGGTTCCATTTAATTAGCAGTTTAAGCGAGATTCACGGCACTGGTATCGTGGTATTATTACCCATATCAGCAACAAAAAGCATAAAGCAGGCTGGCTCTTCGCAGATAACTTCTGGTTTTCAGGGCATCTGGCGGCTTTGCCTGGGCATCTGACGGCTTTGGCCGGGGTTGCGCCAAGACTCGACCTGGCGGTTGCCTGGGCGCCGCTAGGCTTCGGCGGCTGCCCAGAATTTGGACCGGGCTGGCCCAGGCTTTTTAAAACCACGGCCGGACTGGCCGGACTGCCGGCCCACAGTCTGGACCGTGGTCTGGACTGACCGCTTGGGATCACTGATTGTGGATCGCCTTTTTGGACAAGGTACTGCATTAATTGTCGGGCGCGGCTGTGATTTTGCTGGCTTTGGGACTGTATCAAACTTTTGGAGGTCAACACAAGAAGGGTGAAGATGCTAAGGTCGATTGGGTAGAAGGTGTGGCTATTATGGTAGTCACTATCATCGCCCTTGCAGTAGGAGCCGGAAATGACTACTAGAAGTAGGAGCAATTCCCCAAATTAAGTAAAAAGGTAAACCCCTTGTTTCTTCTGGAAGTCTGGTAGGATCCTACTGATACAGCATTTTATGATCTGAAGAATGAAGGTCGCACTGTCAAAGTAATCGGGTCTAGTATATCGCACTGGAGATCTCTGGTTTGGGCCTTGTTGGTGATGTTTGTTATATGGAACCTGGTGATCATATCCCCGCGGATGGTAAAGTATCTTTATCTCGGGCCATAGTTTTCAGAAATCAACGGGCTAACTGGATCCAGAACTATACCGAACGAGCGACGGTGAAGCGAAACAGTGATCACTAAATGCACTGTGAAAACTCTGCACAACCACAGGCAGGGAAGTTCACCAAGATCGCTCCACAACTTGCTCTATTCCACAGCTCTCTATCTCTCGCTCCACAACTCTGCTGATTCACAAATCTTCGACTCTAACTAAACTAACTAACAGGAAAAGACAGGAGTATAATAAACAACAACGAGCACCAACCCAATCCTTCCTGCAATCACCGCATACAGGTATCTCCAACACCTCCCACAGTCATCACCATTTCCTCAGTGTGCTCCCATGCTATCAATCATGCTAACAAAGAGAGAACAAACAACAGGCTCAAAGACGCTCCAATTGACTTCCGCGCTCCCGTTGCTAACAAAATAAATACAGGAACGAGGACTCCCGACAGACTATAACTCCCACACCGCCTGTACCCTTCTCCGCCGGAAGCGCCTATTCAAAGCGTATAACGAGAGCCTCTGCTCCAACGAAAAAAATCTACTAACAAACAAGTGGCGGGAGGGGAGCGGACAGACGGGAACTGACAAACGACCGGCCCCGGGAATATAAATCAAATTTGCGGATAGGCGGACAGACGGGCGATAAAAGAACCAATGGGGGTATACGGGCGGCGGTAGTGCCGATGGGCGGATATGCTGGCGGACGAGAGAACAAAGCCTTGAGCACGCCGAGCAGCATCCACAATTTCCAGCAATAATATCAAGGCTGACCAATCCTCTGCTACAGGTTAATCGGGTCAAATGAAGAAAACTGCTGCTGACGAGGTTATGGCTAAGATCGAAGCTAATAATCCCGGAGTTCACCGATTAGATTGCTTGGTTTTATGGTAGCAAGATTCTCGAGGGCATCGGCACTTTTATGGTCACCAATGTTGGTGTCCACAGCAGCCTTGGTAAAACCACGATGGCATTGAGAGAGGAAACCGAGGCTAGGCCTTTTCAAATAAAGCTCAAAAACTTGACTGAAGCGATCGCGAAGCTCGTTGGAGCATGAGCTATTAGTATTCCTGCAGTAGGCCCAGATGCTAATAATTGTCTCAGCTCCGCCTTACTCCTCTTTATCGTTCGCTTATTCATGTTCCTGGTTCAGATTAGGTGCAGTGATGAGACACCACCCGAAAAGGGTCAGAGGATCATGCGCATTCTCATTACGGTAATACCGTGGTCGTTGTTGCTGTGCCGGAGGGAGTTCCGCTTGCTGTAGCACTGGGGTTGCTTGTGCAACAACTAGCATAATTAGGGGTAGCGGTCTTGTTCGTGTCCCACGTGCTTAAAAGGCAATATAAAACGCAACGGTAGTTTTCTCCGATATGACTAGCACTGTTGCGCAGAACAAGATGAGTGCGGTGGCAGGGACTTCGGGGATGGCCTCCCCTTTTCGTAACAAGATCCCTACGACTTCGATCAAGGGGTATTGGAAGAACCAGTTGATCGCGCCGGATTCTCAATGGAGGTTTCAATTGCCACGTTTTTTTCTACGTTGTCTCTCACGGGCAAGGATCTTCTCGACCAGTCATTTATTATTAACTCCACGGCTTCGAGGGTGAGGGAGGTGGCGAAGTCATTTTCATTGGATCTAAAACCCAAACGCTTTTCTTGGGTTTGCACGAGATTTCTTAGAGGCACTGGGCTATCCAGTGAGCGTGCTGACTCTGAAATTGTTCAATTTATCGCCTTTGATTCCAGAAGCAGGTATATAGGCAGTTCTATCAGAATACCTAATAGCAAATATTGCATGCTTGTCCCGGTTGCCTCTGCGATACCTTTGGCCAAGTGTACCTGGATTGTTAATGACAGTTCAGTGTCTGAAAGGTGCTAAATCACAACTCACAGAGGAGAATACGAGAGATTTGAGTTAGGTTGTTTAGGACCATTCCAATCGTCTCTTCGCACCATCGGCCTCCTTGCTTACCGCATTTTCTCCACCCGGCCCCGTGGAATGTCTGGAACAATGGCTGATGGTTCATCCAAGGTTTGAATTGGTGATGTCTTTGGGGATATGGTTTCCCGAGCGCCGGTGGTGTTCAGGATCCTCTTCGTGGTGATGTTCCGCGCTCTTTGTCTGAGTTTCAAAAGGCTGGTGTCTTCTTTTACATGGTGACTGCCAATGTTCGCAAATGGCCAGTCCGGTCAGGCTTGGGCACGAGCTGGCGGGCCTTGGCTATTCCGAGGGCCGACCTGGCAGGGTTATCGGCCGCAGTCCGGTTTCTGGGCTCGTCCGTCCTAGCCTGGCCGGACTACAGATATCAGGAGGAGGGTTCCGAGTGATCGAACCTGATTTCGGTAATTCTGGGGAGCGTTTGGGGCATGTGTACTTTGGCATCAATTGAGCCGTACACGATCATACGCGCCAACAGCATCCGTGCCTACATGTGATAGGTTACCTTAACTAATATTACATATACCCTAGGAGTTCAATGATCGCTCTATACACGACTTAGCGGAGATCCGCAGTGTACTATAAACCCACATTCCGGCCTAAATAGTGGTCTAACTTGGGAATCACAATCAAGAGAAAAAATAGTCTATGATGCAGAATCGTTAGTATGGGGAGTACTTGGAGAAGGATGAGGTGGAGGAAAGGCTGTGAGGAAAATAGTTAGGTATTTTGCGTTTGTACGGATACTGATGTGGTAGGGAAGATACCATGAAATCGAAACCAAATAATATTTGTTAATGTGTGAGCGATTTGCACATACCTTAAGAATATACCGAGTCATGGCAAGCTGCCCAGCATCCAGACTGCCCTCAAAGCTGAGGAATGTGGGAATATTTATTTTTTGATTTCTATTCTTTTGTCCCGGAGTTGAGCTGGCGGAAGGATCTTCAGCTATTGCACGGATGTTGGCGAATATCAATATATGCCTTCAAGTTTCTTCAGATATCTGTACTCATGCTCGGATATCTGAGGACATGTTCGGATATCTGCGGATATTCCCGTGCATCTGAAGATGTCTGCCACACAGACAAAATATTTACTAATTAGATGGCATATGCCGAAAGCCTTTCGGTGCCTCTAGGTATCTATGATGCCCGCGGTCTTTCACAAGACCTGGCCCACAAAGTTTTAAACTGCTGTGACTTTCCCAGGCGGCGAAAGCCGCAACTACTGAGATCACAGACTATCACTCGGCTGGAAACTAAACGCCAAGGCGACTAGGCAACGATCGAAAAGAGGGGTAAGAAACGATTTCTCTCTCTCTATCTCTCGAACAATCGCTCGCTGTCATCAACTTGGTTGATCTTTTTTTTGACCGCACCCAAATAACTAAACTAACCGACAGGAAAAGATAGGACTATAAACAAACGACAAAATCGCATATCCATCCGTCGCCACACATACCCTCTGCCCTCTCCTATTATCCCCGTAAGTTTCCCCGCCCTCCCTTCATTCCCATTGCTAACAGAGGCGGGGAAGAAAAGAAAGACGAGTTCCTTAAAGAACTCACAAGCTCCCCACAGTGCTCCCGCCGCCATGCTACTTCCAGCTCTGCGATCCCTCCTGGGTGTCCTACTCCGGTGTTAACAAAAGAGATATAGGAAATACAAGGACTTCCGTACCGCTCCCATGACACTCCCCCTCCACCCGGCGTCCTTCCACGGATGCACTACCGCGAACGAAGCGATGTGCAATGGCCGACCGCGAGCAACCAAACTTGACGGATGGGTAAACGAGCGCAAGGGCAGACGGGCATGGGAACGGACGGGCTAGGGATCGGATCGATGGTTGACAAAGGTCGTTATCGCAAGCATTCTGAGTATGCTCGGAAAACTTTGGGTAGGTTCTGAGCATGCTGAGTGGGCTGTGAGAATATAGAGCAGTGTTTCCAACACAAGGTCCAGTTCGGTTTTATATTGACCTTGCCCGGCTGGACTGTATGTCCGCCGGCTATCTACAAGCCTGCCTGGTCGCTTACAAACATTGGTGACTTCTGATAATTTAATTACTGCTAGGGCTATTGCTACCGAATGTGGAATTTATACCCTCAGCGGTATCATTATGGAAAGACCCAAATTCGGACGACTCTCGACACCGGGGGTGGGTGCCGTCACTCCCTATCTACGAGCGCTTGCTTGTTCCGCTCCTGAGGACAAGAGAATCTTGGTTCGCACACTCAAGGAGATCGGTAAGGCTGTTGTGGAGACAGGTGACGGAACCAACGATGGTCCGGCTTTGAGGGTGGCAGATATTGGTTTCTCTGTGGGCGTTGATGGGCCTGGGGTGGCGGGGGTCTCCGCGATTATCCTCGTGGGTGAGGACTTTGCTTGTATTGTTAAGGCCACTATGTGGAAGGGGGAGCTATCACTGACTGACACCTTCAAGGAACCTGTTGAAACGACTGCCTTGATTTTTTGAGAAGATGGAGGGTGTTCGCCTATCTATACAGAGAAGAACCAACCTCCGGGTTCCGGAGCAAGTGTAGCCTCATCTAACGCGAATCATCCACCTCATTGTAGGCTAACATGCCACCTAGTCAATCCCACTGCTTTCTGCCCCCAATCTTGTATATGGAGGAAAATTTCCAACAAAACTTTTGCAAGTGAGTTTTCATGATCCCCGCATATAAATAACCTTAATGATAGTCCAACTTCCCATCAATGTCACTGCAGTGCTTCTAACCTTCGTTTCCGCTGCCGCTCCTAATGATGAGAGCTGTCTTGATTACTTTTCAACTCCTTTAAGCCAACATTATCATAGATGCATTTACTGCTCTTGATTTGGCTACTGATCCCCCCACCCGCCATCCTTGACCGCAGACCGGATCCTAGGTCGGAGCCCTTTGTCCCCACCGCAATGTGGAAGACGATTCCCAGCCAGGTCGTCTATCGGCTGATGTTTTGATATTATAAACTTCATCTGTCTTCAATATTTTCGTATGGATGCAGACCTTTAACCAATACAAGTAGGCTCTTCCCTTCCTTTCCGCTGAAGTGGTATTAACGTGTGTGTAGTAATTGTCGGCTGGACAATAAATTTAATATATTTGAGGGTTCCCATGAGGGTTGGTTGGTTCTTCATTGGCATCAACCTAGTAACGGCTGGTCGACAGGTTATGATTATTGTACTTGGTGGGGAAGCGTTCAGTGTTAGCGAACTCAACAGTGTCCAATGGGGTATCTCAATTATTCTCGGAGCCATCTCAATTCCTGTGGCTGCGATTCAGGTACCGACCACCTTGGGGTCCCACAAGTCATCCATTGGTTAACCAGCCCACGTTGAACGGATGATAGCCGAGCATATACTAAGGTCTAAAGTATTCTTCATATTAGGCACGATCCTTTTGAGGCGTGGTTCTGTGCTCATGAGCATCAGTAAATCTCGTGGGGCCCAGGACGCTCCCCGTGGGAAGGCACTCTGGCTGTCATTGGGGACTTAGAACTCCTCCGCAACAGTGATGCAAACATAATAGGGAGGAACCTACCACCGGATTTGGAGGTAGGGGGAGGCGGTATGTATAGGGATTTAAGAGAACAGCCTCCACTACCCGTGCGGGCTTTGGGGATAGAGGAGTTTAAGGCTCTGCAAGGATTTTTGTTGGCATGGTGGGGTGCAGGAATTTATAGGCACCTTTGTTATTTCACTGTATAAAAAAATACCTTTTTTTTTTTTAGAAATAATTGCTTGGCAACGTTCAGATTATTTCAGGGTTTACATAATCACAGGAAAATAATTTTGGAAATATTGGGTCTAAATTAATTAATCTGAATATTTGTAAGTTTCTTCATTCATGCGACCGCTTCGCTTATCGCAATATCCAAATCTATGACTTGGCACATATCTCGAAAGTAAGTGAAAATTAGCCTAACTTTCACTGGGTTGGATGCCGATTGGAAAGGACACAATTGGGGAAGGGAAGAAGCAAAGGTTGGAACTTATCTTGTCCCTCCAAACCTCCTGACCACTAACCTCACTTCTCAAACAGCATGACCAGGAAGTCTACCTTTCTATAGACAATTTTCAGCAACCAAAGGTTCAACAATCTACAACAATAAATCATGTCAAACCCCTCCGCCGTCACGGGAGGAAGTGTACAATTACCGGCCCGGGCAAGCTAAACGAGAATGAGATCTAGCTTCTCCAGTTGTTCGCCTTACATTGAAACTAGGCGGAATTAGTGTGCATCTTGGTATCCCAACAATTGATGCTGGTTGAGGTGAGAAACTCTAGCAGTTCCGATGTCAGATAAGAAGAAAATGAGGTGACAAGTGAAAGTGCAGGGGACTAACAATAGGCGAGAGAGAGTTCCTGTTGCTGCGGCTTAAAAACATTTTGAGAGAAATAAAAGTCCCTACGGGATGTGGGGGCGGTAACGATCTTGATTGCGATGACAGATGCCAGGCAAGGATGAGGGTGAGGAAGAGGTTGAGCTGAGGTGGGGGCGAGGAGCGAGAAAGGGGTTATGAGGACAGCTGTAAGTGTCGACCACCCCGTTGACTTATGGGGAACTTGGTCCACGAAGAGGTAAGGGTAAATTGAAGCTGTAATTCTCTGTGTGGTATAAAATTTTTATGGCAAAATATCCCATTAAATAATTTGAATGCTGCCTCCTTAGTATTAGCTTTATCGTGGCGTTGCAAATTGCTGTTTGAGGAGGGGGTCGGTTGTTTGATGATTTCCATGATATCTCCCCTCTTTTCCTCTTCTATTCCTCGTCTCTCTTCTGTCGCAATACTAATCCAGCTTGCCTGGGGGCCTGGCAGCACGGGGGCCCGAGAGATTTTACAAAATGCAGCACTTTTCATATGACCGACCTATAGTGTCACCCCGGGTCTTGCGGAGCGAAATCATTTGAACCCCTCCCCCATGGGCTGTGGAGCACTTTTCTCGAGCTAAACCTTAGACCAAGGCCAGCTCGGTACGCATGACCAATTGGCCCAAGCACTATACAGCTCTTTGGTGTAGGTTTTATCGCAATGTAAATAATCACTCGCATTATTACCCCCCCATCCTAGACAACTCTATCTGCAGCCCAACCAAAGAACAGAACTCCCTACTCGCGATACCTAACAGGACTACCGCACGCAATACCCTGAACCCTAGAGCCGGTAATCTTGGTTAGATAATCATAGGTAATAATTAATGCCCAAAAGCATTTATTAGAAAAACATGATACATTCCAATAACTAGTTGCCATGAAACTCCTTCACATAAGAAATGAGTTATAAGCAAACAAAAATAAAGTCATGCAGAAGATATGAAACATTGAAATATGAAGATAAACCAACTTGAATAATGAGGCAAAGCCAGAGCCAACAGCAATACAAGTATTGTAGAAGAAACTGTAGCAAACAAATCCAAGCTCAGAGGAATTCTCAATTACTACCTGGTGCTGGGATCGGTAGGGAGACCGCAGAATCACCATTTAACCACTTATCCCTGTATGGGCATTTTACCGCTATAATTTTAAGGCTCGGACATGAGTTTTTAAACAATATAGAAGATCTACTATGGATGATACCTGTAAGTAAGGCACCTTGTGGGGAGTGTTCCCAGCCATTCAGGGCTCTCTCCAGGGCCCTGGCGGGGCGGCATCATAGTCCCGGGCGTCCAAGGCATCCCCCATACACGGCCGTCTGTCACATCCTCACCCAAAGACGGACGGACTGGAGGTTTGGGAACATTGCTTGACGCAGAATTGGGTGCAAAAGAGCGCTAGGAGCTCGTTAAAAAGCGCTGGTAAAGGTTCAGCAAATAAACATTAAAACGAATTGCCTTGCTTGAACAACCCCTTCGCCGTATTCAGCGATGCCACATGAGATCTCCTTTATCCAATATAGTAATTTCGTCCCTACCTTTCGGGAAATAAAGTATGATACCATTCATTCCCTCAGTCGAGGTCACTTGATAGTTTGGGATAAACTTCACAACTAGGGTGGTACATAACATGTCTTTCCCACATACAAAAAAAGAAAAGAACACTATCTCGGTCATATGTCATAAGTTACTTTCGAGCTGGATACATCATATACTTCACTTCGCTCCTCAGGTAGGTAGGTAAGCTAGTGTGAGCAAGAGAAAAGGACAGAAAAGAAAAAGAAAATTACAAATCTTGTACCCCGAGTCTCCTCGAACAAAGGTGTTAATTCACCAGAATTCTTGCTAGGCCTCTATGGCGGATTTTCGTTTAGACAACGCTGGCAGAGAGCGATAGCCAGTATGCCCTGCTACCGGTTCTGTTGTTTTGTCACCGATGTGTATAGTGGTTCCGGTTTTGGATATGTATTTGTGGTGCTATTGTTGGGATCGGAGATGACAGATTGTGGGTTTCTTTTATTGGTGGAATGACTTTCTATATATGGTGAGTGGTGGCTGTTGTATTGTAAGAATCGACAGTACACTTGTCATCATTGGGAAATGAAGACAGCGTAGACCTCTCGGTTGGCATTGTGAGATAGCATAGGTGTCATCATGGGCAGATGACAGAGTTACCAGAACTCCTGTATTTAAAGGAGGTCGTGTGCTGGTTATGTTGGCTATCGAAGGAAGTGAGGAACACAAGGGACAATCAAGTCACCAATTCCGCCAGTATTCAGCCCGCTTCATCGATCCATTGCTTATATTTCGAGCTATCTTTCAACAGGTTCTGGTGTGCTCATTTTTCTTCCTTCATCCTACGTTTGGTGAATTTTCTAAGTTTATAGTACCCCGCGATCTTTGCAGCAAATGGAGCATCCCATCCTACCTCGGCAGGCATTATTACGTCCTAAGATATCCACCCCGGAATAACGCCCCTCCAAACATCGCATCATGCCATTTTGTAATGACCCGCACATCCTGGAGCTCTTTCCTTTTAGATCTGTGCTTTTCTACCCGTGGAATCATTGAGATCTAGCCTCCCACTCCCAAAAAAGTGGGATATGCCCTAGCCTTCATACCGGAGCCCGTTGATAGATAGCATTGTAGAAGGCATCTGGAAGGTTAAATCGCCTAATTAGAAGCAATACAGCTAATATGATATTCTACTCTCTTCTCTTGGTTGATTTGGAGGTCAACTAAATCCAGTACACGGTGGTGTGGCTGCTGCTGTGATAAATGTCTGTGTTACTTAACCTGATTTAATGTTTTTCCCCCTCTCACTCTGCCGAGACCGCACTCCAGAAATGCGCCCCCCATCATTTCTAGGCAAAGAACCTCTCCAACGATAATAGCAGTTACCTGTCCGAATGCCAGATCACACTCCCATTGTGATACCTCAAAGTTTCCCAGGGTTCTTATTTTAGGCTGGCTGTTCGGTGAAGTTGCGGTTGTCCAGCTAGACACCTATGTTCCCTTGGGCCCTCTAGCTCTCGCCAAGCCCTCGCCACGATTAAGTCAAGGTGCTACAAGTAACAGCACTAGCACGGTACTTGTACCGTACCGTACTCGAATCTAGAAGTAGCAGGTCGGGCGGCAAGGAAAAAGGAAAAAACTTGGAGGGAAACATTCTGCATTCATAGCCAAGAAAGATCTCTGGTTGCGAGGGCTCTATTTTATTCGCCAAATAATGATCTCGGCTGACCCGGCATTATGATAATTATGACCATTATTATGATATCTCGTCTGGGCTGATTGAGACAATCTTGCCCTGCAGACCTCACGGTCATTTCAACGATGTGGTGAACCCTCACAACTATGGATTCGGGGCATGACTAAACCTGGTTGTATTCCTAAGTTTTTGCATGATACTCTACTTATTCCCACCCTAAATATTTTTACCCCTCTTAATATTTCCGGTTGTTCCTTAATATAGGATGACGTGGTATAAGTACTAGGAGCCCGGTGCAGGTTTACGATTTCTACCTTCCCCCTCTCCTTCGCTCGCCTTTCCCTCCCCACTATCCTAACTCTATCCTCACTACCCTCTGCTATTTAGTACCCTCTTCCCTATATCCCCTAGCCAACCGGCAACAGTAACCCGCCCTCTCTTGGGAGAACAATAAGAAGTGAAGAATGTACAACTAAAACTTCCCTCCTTCCTTAATTTGTGCTAAGTATATCATCTAACACCGCAGCAGACCCGGAAGAAATGGAAAATCTCTGCTCCTGTGGCGAGTCCATGCGCAAAATGGAAATTGAAATCGGTGAACTACGGAACGAGATTGCGAGGCTTACAAGGGATCGTGAAGAATCGGACGGAAAGTTTGCAGGCCGAACTGCTGCTCGCGATAGTAGCGGCAGTCGTAGTCGGACATCCGATAAAACTGCAGGGGCAACGACAAGGAGGGCGGTCGGGCAGCGTGATGGGCGGGGAGGTTATTGGGGCCCTAGAGTGGAGGAACTGGTGGCTAGGAGGGGAGGGATGAGAATCGCCGTGAGGGGCAGGGCTTGAAAGGTTTACTAGCCATTATCGGGCCACATATGGTGTTAGTTTCTTGGCAATGATTCAGAACAAAGCAGTTGGGAAGGTGAAAAGGTTTAAGTGTAGCCTAGGGAAGCAAGCTAGGAATTTAGTTATTGTTATATGTTTGTCATATCAAGCATAAGTGATAGGTTATCTGGTAAAGTGAATTATGTCCTAAACTCTTCCACCTCCTATCTTGCAAAAGGAGAAGGGTGAACCACACAGCGCACGTATTACTCGTAGGCCTATAATGGATTGATTTTTCTTAGTTCCATTCCAGAGCCGGAGTGGGGGGCGACTGCCACGTCCCAGTTATATCCTAGTTTACTCGTAGACAGCTTGTAGTCCAAGCGACTAGTTAAACACAATTATTGTAGTAAAGGTGGAAGTAAACCACGACCAATGGGTGCGCTATCGCGAAAATCTCTCCATCCACGGCTTTTGGAATTGACATGTCCCCTGTTCATGCTGATCGCCAATTCCAAAAGTATCCGGGAATTGTGCCTCCTCCACAGAATCGATTTGGGTAGTTTTGAGAGGCTTGGCACTGGGACTGCCTGGTGCTGTGCTATTCTCCCAGGAGTCCTACTCGTAGAATGTTGTGAGCTACTTTGCAAATTACCACCCATTAATAGCCCCAAAATACTGTACTGATTGCACGAGTGGGGAAGCATCAGCTTTGCTTGCAGCGTCCAAGAGACTTAGGGAGAGGAATGCCTTTCACGGTAAGGATGGCAATTCTTACAGTGCTGCATTTTTTCTTTTTTTTGCCATGCTTGTAATAGCTTTTCTTTTTTTCTTGTCTTTCTTTCTTTTTTTTTTTTTTTTTTTGCCTTTTCTTTTTCTGTTTTGATTGCGAGCAACGGCCGCATTAATCCCGGTTACCAGCGGTACTTATCGACCATATGATACCCTCCCCCAGCAGCACGCAGGCAGACCTGGTAGGTGCTAAGAGTAGGGCTAGGTTTGGGTTATCATCATTCATCCAGACAACCCCCAAGATACCTGTGCTTAAACTGACGCGCCTTCCTTCCTAAAACCTCCTATAATAACTCCAGCCTCACATTCGATAGCATTCGTTATAGTAGGTACAGATACAGGACTTTCCTGGCCCATCATTTCAGGTCGCAATGCCTTTCGTCGTGGTTCTTCCGCCAGAGTAGAGTCTCCCACCTGATGGGGAAAACCTCTCTGATTCTTTCTTTATTTCTTGTCCACTCCATTCCGGCTTTTGTTGTCCCGGAACGTGCATACAACAGTTACCTCTCGTACCAGTTGCAATAATCATCATCCAAACCATTCCTCCTGCATTGTGGGGTAGTTTGCACGGAGTACTACATGATTCGTTTGGCGGTTCTAAGGAGCACACGCGATCCCCTTTACGAAATCAGTAGTCACCATCAAACATATAAGAAAGGCTGGGATGTAAAGTGGGGTTCCGAGGGGGGGGAATGTGGCAGCAAGACACCCTTGAGGCCACGAGGGTCAGCTCCTACCAATTTCTCCCCTCCTTATTTTGGACTGGCGCGCGCGCGCCACAGAGTTAACCGCCACTGGATGATTGGATCGTTCTTGCTTAGTAAGCATTGGAGTACGGTACACGTGAGGCCAGCGAATACTACATTTTGTTCGTGGCTCTACTTCTGCCTAATAGCTCCAAATGTAGCATAACATAATCATCGAGTGAGAGATGACCAATATATCTCGGACAGACTGGGTGACACTCTAGTCGAGGAACAAAGTCTGAGGGCGATCAAGCCAAACAGATAAAATTCACCCAAGTGCTGTGGGCCAGAGCGCAAGGGATATAAGGGAAATAATGGCAAGAGCTCATGTGCAAGTTCAGTCAACCCAACCTCCAGTCCGTCCGTCTTTGGGGGTGGACGGGACGGACGGCGGTACCTGAAAGGACGCCCGGGACGGACGGGTATCTTGGCATCCGTCCGGAGGACAGCCCGAGACGGACTGGCGGGGACTACAGGTGTCTCAGGTTGCGGAAGGTGTTGTGCAACGTGAGATGACGGGCGGGCCCTGCAGGTGACGGGCGGGCTCGGTGGGTGAATGAGGATCCTTGGGGGTGAATGGTTGCCCCTGTAAGCCACGGACGAGTGCTACAAGAACAACTTTAGTGTTACAGCGAAATTGAGAACCCTATTTATAATGGAATCCTATCTACCATTAACTGGTAGTCACCAGTTCCTCCTAAAATATATTACCACCACAAATTATTTACATACACACTGCACTATTCATTGCCTTCTGTAGCGACAGACAACCACCATACTCTAGATGTCATGAAATTTGGTGCACTGTGCGAATCATAGAAGAGAAGTGAGTAACAGATGGGCGGGCCCTGCAGGTGACGGGCGTCCTGCAGGAACAATTTTTGTGTTACCATGATATTGAGGACGGCAGGGCCCTGCCGTCACCCTCTTAGGCGGCTGTCTTTTCCAAAAGACGGACGCCCTTGCCCTGCAGCCTGAAACACCTTCCCGGGACGCTTGGGATCACTGTGCAAGTTACCCAAATTCCTCAGAGAATTCAAGAAAGAACCCTATTCTGAGATTCCTAAAACCCCCCATTGGGCACCTCCGGCTATCTAGAGCCACCTCACAGCTGTTCCCTACATTGTCAGGTCTAGTTTGATGGTATAATAATCCCAGTAGTAGAATGTTGCACTGGAGAAAGCATATTAGGGCATACATGGAAGTATAGGGCATAGCAGGGATTTAGGGCTCACATGTACAAGCAGAGTTTTCACTATTAAGTGAACAGTTAGCTAGCAACCTCCATAGAGAATATAAACTACAACATACCTCCCGAGGACCATATCTGCGCATGATCATAGTCGACCTCTATCAGGTTATGAGCCACTACATATCAGAATAAATACAGAGCATATTTGAGGCATACCGATTTTCTTTCATACCCAAAAAAGATTTTCTGAAACCACGAGAGTCGCTGTAAGAAAAGAAAAGTGTTTTACTGCTGCAATGAGTGACCAAGATGGTATACCATTGGGCAAGTCGGAGATGATGATAGAGAAATTGGATGGGACAAACTACCGCATGTGGTCCATACAAATAGGCACCTATCTACTCAGAGAGGGTCTTTGGGATCTCACTGCCAGAGTAGAAGAAATTATAAGTGCACCCACGAAAGAAAGTGATAACTTCAAAGATGACCAGGAGCAGTACATGAGCCACAGGAGACGTATTCAGAAGGCTATCAGCGATTTGAAGCTTGTGATGGCTGATTCAATTATAATCAAACCCGATGAAACGTTTTGGAATACGCCGCAGAGAATCTGGGACAATGTCAAGTGGAACTATCAGGTTCATGTCAGCTATGATACCAAGCACTTACAGGTGAAACTCCATGAGTGTCAGCTCGATGAGTGCAGAACCGTACTCGCATATCTCAATAAGCTTAAAGAGATTAAAGATAAACTATCTATTTGTGGTCAGATACCCACCATGTCGCAAATAATTTTTCATGTTTTCCATGGACTCTCCAAGACTGCTGAATGGAAAACTTGGACCTACATTACAGAACCACAGTTTTCCACCACCGTTACAAACTCCGACTATATCCGACTCCAGTCTCTGCTCAAGGCGTTCAAAGCTAAACTCAAGAGAGAGAAGTCTATTGAACCTGGACAAGCCTTATTCGGATCCAGCAAAAACTCTCAATAGAAGCGACTAAATAAGGCTTCTGGAAACAGCAAGTCGAATGTGAGACATGGCTACCCTACTAGTTCAAATCAGTTCATGGGTAATTGTTATAAATGTAGCAAGAAAGGCCACCATGAAAAGAACTGCTGGTCGAAAGGGACGAGCGGCAAGAAGAAAGGTGGCAATCTACGTAGTAGAAACACAGATAGTGTGGGAATGATGGATGAACAGATGTGGATGACAGAAGATGTCGAAAACCATAGGGTAATGCCACGCAGCGGATTGCTGTTAGAGGCTTAAAGGAGCAGGTGGTAGCAGCAGCAGCAAGACGTTTTTGTAGTGTGATGACTGGTCCTTAAAATGATGATTCCAGTAATCTGGGTCTCACTACTGATGAGGCCTTAATGGATGAAGCCTGGATTGGAGACACAGGGGAAAATGAAGGAATCTGGGTGCTAGATTCTGAATGTATGAGCCACATTACTAACCGCAAAGATTTTTTTCTGAAGAAGACCTTCAGGGACCTACTTAGAGGTACAAGGCATATTAAAACTCCTACAGGCGAGGTGGTACGAGCTGTAGGAATCGGGAACATAAGACTACAAATTTGGATACCACAAAGAGGAAAAGGAACAGTCCAGCTGTGTGATATTCTCTACATTTCAGACGTCAGACCAACCAACCTAATTTCAGTTCTCCAACTTGTGGAGAAGAAGATCGAGATTCTATTCACCAGCGACATAATAGAAGTATACAAGAACGGATTACTTTCTGCGATTGCAATTAAATGAAACCGGATGTTTACTCTAGTTGCTCGGGAGATTCCTATTGAGACAGCATTTACAAGGAGCATGAGTGACAATACACAGTTGACTCTATAGCATAAACGTCTCGGACATCTATACGCTGATGCTGGATGGAAGATGAGTAACAAGCAGCTTGTCACTGGAATGCCGGTACTACAGTTGATGAATGGCCGACATCGATGTGAATCCTGTTTGGAAGAAAAGATGACAAGACTACCATTCCACGACGCAAAGCATAAGACATCTGCACCACTAGAGATCGTTCACTCAGATTTGTGCAGATCGATGAAGCATAAGTCGATTGGTGGAAGCTCCTACTTCATGCTCCTAATAGATAATTATACCAAGTTTACAGCTGTGTATTTCCTGAGGAAGAAGAGCGATGCGGCCGAATGTTTTAAAAATTATAGAGCCTATGTAGAGAAGGTGCACTGACAAATTGGAGGTGGTTATGTAATGAAAGCTGTGAGGATGGATGGTGGAGGAGAGTTTACCGATGCTACATTCTTGTGAGAGCTAGAGAAGAATGGGATTGAGGCACACACCACAGTACCATATACACAACAGGAAGATGGTATTTCAGAGAATGGGAATGGTGTTCTCGATGGAAGAGCGAATGTGTTACTCAAGCAAGCTGACTCACCGAACTCATACTGGGCAGAGGCAGTTCAGACAACAGTTTACTTGAAAAATATCTCAATTACAAAAGGAACACATGTGATGGAAGCAACACCGTTTGAGCTTTGGTTTGGAAAAAAGCCGAAAGTGGAACACTTACACTTCTGGTGCTGTTCAGCCTATGCCTATGTTCACCCAGCAAACCGAGCAGATAAAAAATGTAATGTAAGGGCCCAAAAGCTTATGTTTGTTGGATATACCATGACGACGAAACAGTATCGACTGTATAATCCGAAGACAAGTACACTTGTTAAGTCACACGATATAGTTTTTTACGAAGATACCCCATTCTTTCAACAAGCAACGAACAGCGTATTCTTGCCGATGGAAGATACCGAAGAGAAAGTTCACCCTGTCACCATAAGGCCTCAACCTACTGGCCCTACCATGAGAAGTATGGCGAAGGCTAAGCGTGAAGGAGAAGCAAAAGCTGGGAGTAAGAATAGAAGCTTGAGTAGTAGTAGAACTAAAAGACAAGCAGGAAAAGGAAGATTGAGATCTGAAGATGGAGCTCCAGACTGGGTACCAGTTAGGAAAGGTGTAACAGTGACTAGAAGTCTGCTTATTGAAGGAGACCCTGTTACTGATTATGACATAAATTCGAAAGATGCACTTTCACGAGTTGAGCACACCTGGAGGATGGTGGATTCTCTTCGTTGCAGACTCGATGAGTCCCAGCTGAGGAAAGAAAGGAAGGCACAAGTATCTGCAGAGAGACAGTGGATATTTGAACTCAATTCCGGCACTACTGCGGGAGCTACTGGAATTGACAAAATGGATGAAAAGAGACAGGACAAGGAGGATGATGCCAACACAGTTTTCGAGCCTGATCTTGTTTTTATGGTCAATGATGGACCAGGCAGTATTGAGGAAGCCTTGAGGAGTCCAGACCATAACCATTGGATTGATGCGATTAACGACGAACTCGAATCACTTGAGAACTGTGAGATATGGGGCATAATAAAGCCTGGAAACCTACCGACTGAAGCAAGACCAATTAGTTCAGGATGGTAGTGCAGGAGAAGGTTGGGGAGGATGGCGGAATTGCATGGTACAAAGTTAGGCTTGTAGTACATGGATTCTGGCAGAAACCAGGAATCGATTTTACCGAGACATATTCTCCAACGATCTCATACGTGGCAATACGTATTATCCTATCCAAGGCGGCAGCGGAGGATGAGGAAATTACTCAGCTGGATATTGTGACCGCATTTCTTAAAAGTCAGGTCGATGAGGAATTATATCTAAAGCTACCTAAGAGTTTTTTCATGACAAGAGATGGAAGTGTGAGACTTATAACACAAGATTCAGGTGGTAAGACAAAGAAACCCGATACACAGATCATTGTAAGGTTGAAAAGAAGCCTTTATAGATTAAAGCAAGCCAGACACAATTGGTATCACACGCTCGAGAACTACTTTATCGAGCAAATGAAGATGAAACCGTCACTCTACGATGCAGGAATTTATGTTTCAGACACTGGAGCAATGGTTATCACATGGGTAGATGATCTTCTTCTTATTGGAACAAAGAGAGAAGTTGCGGATATGAAGAACCGTCTATGTGAGCATTTTCAAGTAAAAGACTTCGGGAACGTCAGATTTTTTCTCAGCATGCTTGTCAAACGCGATAGGGACAGGAGGACATTATATCTCAGCCAACAAACCTACCTGTCGAAGATTCTCACTAGATTCTCTATGGAATACTGTAAAGGGTGTTTGACACCACTTGATCCTAAGATTAAGTTACAGCAGAAAACTGAAGTAGAGAGGAGCACCGACCTCCGTACCTATCAGGAAGCAGTAGGAAGTCTGACGTATGCAGCCATTACGACAAGACCAGACATCGCCTATGCTGCCGGACTCGTTGGACGTTTTGCTGCAAATCCATCAACTCTTCACTGGCAGGCGGTGAAAAGAATACTTAGATATGTCCAAGTGACGAAGGAACACCGTCTGCTACTAGGTAGAGGAGCTAGCAAGCAAACAAGTGATCTAGTACTGACAGTTATTGCCGACGCCGACTTTGCGGGGGAGATTGACGCAATGAAGTTTACAGCTGGTTTCGTGATCATTGACCTATACGGCACAATTGTCAACTGGAAATTGCTGAAACAGAGACCCATGGCAAAGTCTACTGCGGATGCAGAGTTTAATGCGACAGCGCTGGCGGCCGAGGAAGGGATATGGCTACAGAAGGTCCAAACAGAGCTCTACCCGTCAATTCACTGGAAGCAGGAGGAAAAACAGAAGGAAAAACCGCACATTAGAATATTCAATGACAATCAGGCCTGTATCGCCAGCCTTATGAACGGAAAGTTTAGGGCATCTACGAGGCATGTTGGTGTGCTTTATTTCTGGCTGAAGGAAATCGTTGAGAACGGGGAGGCAGAGATAGAGTATATTGGGACAGATGAGATGGTAGCAGACGGATTGACGAAGTCACTGGAGAAGACAAAGCATGAGCTATTCGTAGCGATGTTAGGCATGTACCAGACTAGGGTCATAAGACAAAAACCTTTTTTTCTTTTTTTTTTTGTCAAAAAGTTTTTGTTTTTAAGCGCACAAGATGGGATTAGGGGGAGTGATGGTATAATAATCCCAGTAGTAGAATGTTGCACTGGAGAAAGCATATTAGGGCATACATGGAAGTATAGGGCATAGCAGGGATTTAGGGCTCACATGTACGAGCAGAGTTTTCACTATAAAGTGAACTGTTAGCTAGCAACCTCCATAGAGAATATGAACCACAACATACCTTCCCAGGACCACATCTGCGCACGATCATAGTCGACCTCTATCATAGTTTTCCCCTTAACGCCAACCGCCTTGGAATTCCGGTGACTAGACCGGTAACTCTGCTGTCCAATTGGGTCCAGGGATCTTATTTACCCGTCGTTGGAGCCTTGTGGGTGCCCCGGGGAGTTGGAGATGCTGTTTAAACTTCTCGTGAACATACCAAGCGGGTGGTTTTGGTGCCCTTCCCGCCGGCTTTGATAGTTAGATTTCCTTGATCCCAAGCTTGATGGTGACTAGATAGCGGTGTAATTACGTAGTTCAAAACATTCTGCACCATTTTCCACAGGTTTGCTGGCGCTCCCCTTACTACTCTTAATTGTAGCAACATAATTCTCTATACAAAGCCACGGTCCAGCATGATCTTAAACCGGACAACCAACTTCGCTCCACAGGTTGTAAAGACATTAGATACGGGAAGATGTCCAGATAGGTTCCTCTCAGTAAGATGTCCCGTGGCTCGTTGACACCGCTGTCGAGCAGTCTGTGTCCCTAAATCATAGCTGCTGGAATCTAACGCTCTTGCAAGTCTCCGGAGCAAATTCCTAATTTCAATTTTTGGTATAAAGTGACAAGCCATTCGAGTGACTACTCATCGTCACTATCTAATCCTGTCATCCTAAGAGTCCTAGGCGTCTCGGGTATGGTGGCTCAAGTCGTAGGGCAAGATTATTCATTCTTTCGGAATATTTCCGTCTAGGAGGTGACAGCAGGCCACGGAGTTCCTTAACTACTGGGAACTCCTCCAAGCTATTTCTTATGCACCAAAGCCCCCGGGAGTCAATTATAGGAAACCAATGCATTCACTAATATTAGAGACCAACGAGGTCTCCCCCATCGGCCCCACCGCCCCCCATGTATTGCATCCCGGTCCCCTAGGACCTCTATGACGGGTGGGTCAGACGATTGTGATCCTCGCACTCAACGTGGGAACCGAGGCTCCGATCCATGTGAGAAAAGATTAACAGAGCTGAGCAGTAAGGAGCAAGGGTATTATGAAGAAAGAGCGGGAGTAAAAGCCAGAACTCATCTTTCCTCTAGAAATTGCCCTCCAACCACTCGCTCCCGGGGGGTATGACCAGGCGATCTACCTTTCATATTCCAGGTTTCAAGGGAGAGAGGGGTTCACCAATTCGCTGCGATAGATCTCGCTGACCCTTTCCACCCCTCATGGGTAGGTGCACAAGGGCTGATCCTGGTGAGCTAAATGAAAGTAAAATCTACCTTCCCCCGCTGTTTTTTGCACACCGAAATTATCAGGGGTTGATTTAAGTGTCGGTATCCTGACCTTGGGCTGTGGTAGAGGTGAGGAACTCTTGGTATCCCGATATCAAATAAAAAGGCAAGAAGCGAAAACGGGGAGTGCTGACGACCAAGAGCGTTCTTGGTCTCTGGCCCTCGGTTATTTTGAAGGCAAAACGAACGCGGAGTAAAGTTACTGCTGAGAAGGTCGTGGCATTTATGGTGATAGGCTTTCTGCTAGTGTGAGGATAAGAAAAAGGTTTATTCGAGGTGGAAGAGAGAGAAAGAGACGAAGACAACCACCAGGTGTCTCCACAAATCCACGAACGTACCAGGGATTTAGTCCACCAAGAAATCACCACAACCTTGTAGTACTGAGGAACCGTAGTGTGAGGAGAGAGATGTTCGTTGTTGTCAATCAATACAGGTAAAGGAGGGAGAGGGAGAGAGTATATAGCTGAAAGAACACACACACACGTGTACCTCACCCCACATGTAGGGTTATCCAGACCTAACTCAAAGTGTGAGTAGCCGTACCTCTTAGCATATCCAACAAACCTATAGATGCAATGCGCAATGTGCCAGTAATTGTTTGTTTTGCACTATCCCAGGTATCATATAAGTGTTACCCCCTGAAATCGCCTCTACAGCCACCTTGCCAACGAAACGACCCACTGTTTAAAAAATTTATGATATCCCCCCTCTTCCCTCTCCACCCCTCCATCTTGGTCCTGCGCGATTGGCTGCAGAGAGCGCTTGAGCTCGGACACCTACATTTTTTGCTTACCGCAGCATGCGTTTGGTATCGCGCTTGCCCGAGGGCTAATTTTGAGTCTTGAGGAGTAGAGACTATCGGAGAAGAAACCCGATGAACCACAAAACACATTATGCCAGCTGGACCGCCGACCCAAACACCTTACACCTATAGTAACGTCACAAGTAATCACTCGTATAATTCCGCCAGCTTGGTTTCGCGATTCGGTATCATCTCAGCCAAAACACCAGTTGTTTTACTCGCGATGCCCAACATGAATATTAGACACAATTCCATTAGCTTCACTATTGGTAAGCCAGATAGGTGGCTGTTGGGGGTAGTCAACGCCAGGAAAGCGGGAGGAAAACATGATTCAAATAACACATTTTAACAGCTAGCGGGGACACAAAACTTTCACTTAGCAGATCAACAGGGACCAAATAAAAAGGCCGGTTTGACTACTTTGGCAGAACAAGTGCCAAATGGCATACAGTTAAAAGAAACTTTCATCACAGCTCATTACTCGCAAGGGTTCTCTCACTTGATCTTCCTATTGATCGTCCCAGTTGAAGAACACGCCGTTCCGCTTAAAACCCCTGACAGGGCTATCAGACACTATGTCCTGAACATTACAACTCGTAATCCCAGTTAGATAATTATGAGAAATAAGCAATGCCAAAATAAAAACCCTTTTATCCGAACAACACCCATCTTAACAAGTTGGTACACAACTCTTGCACATTAGAAAGGAATCGGGAACAAACAAGGACAAAATAACAGAAAGTAAAAAGTGTTGAAATAGATAGATAGACTAGCTTGAATAACCAACCTGGTAGACTAAGAGCCAGAAGCAGTTCAAGTAACAGAAATAATGACGAATAAATCCAGGCCCCGAAAGATTTTCCAACTCGTGACTCAGTGTTACACCATGTAAATAGAAAATCTAGCTAAAAATACACTAAAGAGCTGCAGCCACAGTTCCGAAAATGATTTAGCAAGATATAAAGTCATATACCGTGATTCCAGTCCCCCTCATCTGTTCATCCATTTAGCTAATTGAAGCCATCGATCGGGCGCATCGTTCTCAATAGTCATACACGAGTCCAAAAAGCCTCTCTCAACCCCTCTCAATCTTTGGATAGTGTTCTACCATTCCCTAAATACCCCCCCCCGCCCGTTAGTCACTGATCACCTACCCCTAGCTTTTTTTGACACTTGACTTGTAATTCTGCCTTATCAGACGACCGTCTATTAGTATGATACCTCGCTGAGACCCCAGAAGCGCCAAATAGTGACCCGGCCCCCGGTGGCGAAAGACCACAAACCGGATTAATAGTATGTTGTTAGATAGAATTCTTTATCCTCTGGTTCTTTCAATTTCAATTTCACCATCCTCATAACCTACCTCGTATTGATCCATCTATGTCCGCCCCCTCCACACCCTCTCCCCCTACATCTTCTTCCTCCCTACGCCTTCCCCGGCTTGATCGGTTATCTTCCCGTTTGTTATCCCCAACTTCCCTCTTTCTCGTCAGTATCGCGCGCTCCTGCCTATCTTCTTCTTTTGCCTTAGCTTATCCTACATCGTGTGCCGCAGCATGTCCGGCTTGTGGTACTGCCACTCCACAATAAGGGTTACGCCCGAGTGGTATTGATCCCACACAAGGCGATGCCCAAGACCTGAGTATGGTAGAATAACAATCTGGGCTTTCAAGTTATTTGAACGCTGATCGAGGGTGAATACCAAATTAGGGCGGGATAGGAGCAAAGTCGCTTTTAAGGAAGGAGAGAATTCTAAGCTGTTGAGAAAGCACATGGAAAATTGAATGATATTGATAATTCAACACAAAATAACGGTGAACGAGCCTTGTGTGACTCAGCAGCGCTGTGCTAACCTTCCCGTCTTGGCGCACCCGAGCATTCCCTATTTTTTGCACGGTATCATACGGCTAGGGATGGGCCAGATTCACATAACATTGTTGACCGGGTAACTGGACAGGCCCGTGATATTGAATACCTCACCGGCAATTCTGCCGACAAACCAATGCTTTTTCGCGTCACTTCCAGGGCCCAAAAAAAGCCTGACAACCATTTCAATCCCTACCACTCTCGGAATCTCCCGTACTGTCGGGTTTCATCGAGGTTTCATTCAACCTTTTATTGTGCAACCCAATACTCCTACTGTACAGGAGTTCATCCCAGCTCAACTCCCGGCACCGGTACTTGTTAATCCCCTCCCATAAAAAAAACTTTTTTTGACTTAGGCAGGTAAGACGGAGACAATGTTACAGCGAGTTGTAGAATTTTCTTTAGGGTGCGTCTGGTTGACCAATATGTGATGATAAAAGTTGAGGTTGTGAAGTCGAAGCGAAAGTTTTAGAAATACTGATCTGATTAAGATTTCTCCACCCCGTGGTGATGAAGGGCCCTAAACCAACCATTAGCACCATGTGAATGGCAACATCGCCCTAACTGGCGCTGAGTATCATACCGTAGAACCCCTTGGAATTTGATATCTCCGGCAGCCTTGTAATCTCAAGATTCTAACTCAAAGGCTCCTGAGAGGGAATAGCATTTCCCCGACACGGGATAAGATCGGTCCACCGGAATTGTTGGATCTCGTTAACCAGTATTCGCAAATTGCTAACCTGTCAATCCAAACCCATCGTGGGCCGACCGGCCGATTCCCGCTGATATTCTGATACCGGCAGAAGATTTCAAGAGATTTTACGATACTGCACCCTGTACGGTGCAGGGTACTCGAGATACAAGGAGGGCCCAAATCCGCCCGCATAGAATAAATTTTTTCCCATCTGACTACTCATGCATGATGGTGTAATAATCCCATCAGTAGTCAGTTGTTTGTATTCACAGAGTGAGAGAAGATGATTGTCTGTAGTAGCGTTAGGGCTACTGGTTGGGAGTTGTCCCATAGTATTAGTATGGTGTGTAACTAGGCACACCCACAAACTTGTATATATAGAGGTAGATCTCCACTCACAAATGTTACGCTTTTCTGAGATTAAGCCACCTCTACATACACTCCTGAATACGATTCCACATCATCCTCGCGACTCACCACTCAGCTCACCTCACGGATCTGTTGTGAAACTGTGTGATCCTCATTTCCCACCATCAATGCATTCCCAGCTATCTACCCGGACACCCCGCTGCAAATGCACCTTTGAGGTTGTGCAACCTCTGGGCGAGCCGTCATGAATATGATATAATCATTCGTAACACAAAGGATGTTCTGGCGAAGATTCCGGAACTCTACCGGTGCCTAGAAGTCACGTTTTTCTGCACTTACCTCTCCGCCTATCGACGTGTCTCAATCTTGGAGATTCTTCCGCCGATGCGGGATGATGGGGTGCACAAAAGGATAGTGTGCAAAGGTGAAAAGGGCTACTCCGGCACCCCCCATGATACACACCATCATCGGGATTCATTCCAACACGCGGATCACAGTTCTAGTCCATAGCATTCTTACCGTACGATATCTTCCTTTGCCCCGAAAGAAATAATCGATGATTCTCTATCCATGAGTGGCGTGTCGTTAGTGTTGTGTGCAAGGGTGGCTTTGTCAACTCATTTCACCCACACCACCCTCGAACCATCACTAAGTGAAGCCGATCATGTCCGAACCATCACAAGTGCAGTTAAATTATGCTCGAGTGCAGTTGATGGTGTTGATTGCGGTAGGTTGCTTCCGAGCACAGTTGAGGGTGGGCGCAACTGCTTAGCGAGGCTTTTAGATGATTGGCTCGTGCAACATGGACAGTTCACGTCAACCCTGGTGTTTGATATCTCAGGCCTCCAGCTTTGAAGAGCTTTTCCATCTACAAGGGTAGATCGTGAATTCATCGTACAGAGCAGGGGTGGTCATCCTCCATTGCAGAGTTAATTTTGGAACACTAGAAAAGCATGTGTTCCAACGTAGAGCCATGTATGAGCGATGAGGAAGGTGAAAGTGAAAGAAATAAAATCAGAAACTGTCAACGATAATCACAATGTATTTGGTTCTTTTAATTCTAGCGCTATCGGGTTCATTAGCTCTGTTTTAGACCGGGTTGTGCCACCCATCTCTCAAGCACTGTACGAGGGTGTGGAAAAGCTATCGGAAAGCCTGTAGTTTGGCGAATCGTTGCCATGGGCAATCTGGGAGCAGCCAATCAGGTTTACACCATGATTTGAGGAAAAAAGTGATCGGAAAGCAGATCACGTGCGTTCCGATCACTTTACCCTCGTACTACTACCATCCAACCTTTGATCCCTGCTCTATACCATAAATTCATGATATACCTTTGTATGATACTTTGGTTCCGAGCTTAGCCCGTACTCCTCCAAGAGCGCTGCTGGTTTTAGACCGCCACTACGTATTGCTGGAGCATAAGTTAGAAGTGCAGACTTGCGGCGGCGGGGTACTGACGATGAGTATATATTCCCCATCCCATCTTCTTCCTCCTCCTTCCTCCCTCCAAATACCATAGCTTTATCCTCTCACACGCGCCTCGCTATCCTCTACCAGCAAAACATCTGATTGCTCTACCCCGCCCCCGGCAAATTGACCACAATCACGAACCCTAACCCTAACATACTGTCAGAGAAAAGGGAAACGAAGGTATGATACCATACATCCAAGCTACCTCTACCCACTTTTGCAAATCACACTAAGAGGACTACATAGCGCTTAACGACCGCCGGCAAAGAAATGGGAAACCTCTGCTCCTGCAGCGAGTCAACTCGAGAGACGCAAATCGAAATGGGAGAACCTCAGCATGCGGTTGCGAGGCAGCGAAGAGTTAGAGAGGAGCCGGCGGTGCATCCCGGGGGTGGAGGGGCTGCTGCTCGGGGCGGCGATGGTGGTGGGGTGCGCCACGAAGCAGCAGTAGCAGTCGCAATAAGGGGGAAGTGGCCGGTTGGGCGTTTTAGAAACCCCGAGGAGTCCAGGGCAGCTGCAGAATTTGTTGCTAGGGCAATGAGGGGGGGAAATTATGGGAGGGACAGGGGCTGAAGGCGGAAGCTGCTGTCACTCTCGACGCTAGTATGATCCCTCAGTGATGGCGGGTGATAGACTGGTTGGAAGGGCGAAAGTGTTGAGGTGTAGCCTACTGAAGTATGATATGCTAGGAATTTTAGTCGTTAGGTCCTTATTTTCTTGCTCTAAATATAATACTATTCGTCACTTATGCAGTGAAGGAGGCAATCCCCTAAACTCTGCCACTGTGATACCTGCCCAGTTAAGGTCAAGGGTGATGGAGAACAGGCATTTGTTACTCGCACTTGGTCTATACTATCATACCAGATATTTCTAAAAAAACACCATTTCAGGGCCCTTCAATGGGGGCAATTGCCACCATAGTCCAGTCGTATGACAGCTCTCAGCTCAGCAAATCTTCACTCTCATCATTGTATTTCTGGAGGCAGTTTCTCCCCATTTCCTTTGAAAGAAACATTAATGTTACTCTCATCACAGCGCTAAAAGTGAGGGGTAGGAAATCAAACCGGAGAAAGCCCAAAGCCATAAATCTAACTTGTCTGCTATTATCCTAAGTCCATTAGGAGGCCAGAAAGCTGCTAATTTGATAGATGAAATTTTACGGTAATCCCAATAGCTTTATCGCGACAAGACTAGAGGTAGGAAAACATCGGACTCTCATCTCATTCTGCTCCCCCAAGATGGAATCGCATCGGCCGGTAATGATATTGTATTTTCCCCCGCCATTGGTTCCCACGCCCAGGATTTTCCTTTTCTCTCTCCTGCACACCCGATACCATCGCCCAAAGGTTCACCCCAGCCTTGGCTTATTATATCATAGCGCAAATATTTTCAATTATGTTTACCAACCTCCCCCCCCGGATTCCCTGCAAACTTTCCGACCACCCGCTCAGCGATCGCATTTTGCTGTTTTTCTCCCCTGTAGCACCCGTACCGTATGAATGTGGAACAGGGGGGGTAATGGCAGACCCCTCGTCTTACACTTATTCCCCCACCCTACGATAATCATGAAAAGGAGAGCAAAAGAAAAGGGAGAGGAACAATGGTGAGAATCGTTATAGCTATATCGCGAAGCGGGCTGAGCGTGTATTTAACCATATCCGATAAGTAAATTACGTACAGTTATGTGTACTCGATTGTCACCCCTCGGGGCCAGCTTCGTGGAGAGAATATGGGCGGGGAGGGGTCAGGTTTCGTTCACTCGACCCCATGAGGAACGGTAATTTACTCGGTGCGCCATACCGCGTACAATCCGAGGGGGGCGAGAAACAGGAACGTAGAGAGTATATCTCCTAGCATTGGGGAAAGGCAACTTAAAAGCTGAAATAAAATTCAATTGCCCAAAGATTTCCTGAACCCCCGGTTCAATCAACCATTTATGTCATTTTACCAAGGTTACCACATGATCGTGGAACCGTAGCAAAGTATGGCACAGACGGGCTGCCAATCCGGAAAAGATATTGTCTGTTTCTCCTTTTTTTATATGGCCCCCATCCCTTTTTGCTTGAGATTCTCGTCAACCGAGTATCGGCTGATAAGGATACTCGTGCCAAGGTTGTTCGCACACTCACAATCCTGGGGCACTCCCGAAGAGTGCCCGCCAGCTCCACGATAATTTCATGCTCAACGATAAATCTCACAATTTTTAACAATGATAAATCTCTAATAAACCAACATCGAAACAACTCCACCACAATTCAATTATACCACCGACCAATGCAGTAAAGTGGAAAGAGCCCTCGGCAGCTTTCGAGGCCCGGATTCAGGAGGCGATTGAGCTGCCATTAGCAAGGCGGGAGGGGTGCTCAAACCTATCTGCCCCAGCATGTCAGCTCAACATTCAGCCACCCGAAATGTAATGCTGGTTTTGTGTGTGGCGATCAAGAAGTAAGAACATAAACGCCATTTTGTAATTTATATTATTATAGATTTATTTTTTTCTATGAAATTATGGGAGTTTATCGTTGAGCATGAAATTCTCGTTGAGCTGGCTGGCACTCCTCTGCTCGTAGTGTCGAAGCGTTTTTAAAAAGGACTGCTATTGCATACCACCAAGATCCAAGCAGAATGGCCAATTTTTGGTGGTATGCAATAGCAGTCTTTTCTAAAAACGCTTCGACATTACGAGTAGAGTGCCCCAGGTTTGAGAGAGTGCGAGCAACCAGAGGTTGTGGCTGGAGAGCCACAATCTTGGCACGAGTATGACTTGCCGAGCGAGAAAGACCACGGCGTCGGCAATCACAAACTATCACTCGACTGAAACGAAACGCCAAGCGACTAGGCAACGGTCAGAAAGAGGGGTAAGAAAAGTTTTTTTTCTTCTTCTTTCTTTCTATCAAAGATAATCGCCCCCATCAACTCGCTTGACAGACACCCGCCCGTTCCACCGCCCTCTACGCATATACAACAAAATCCCCGCTCGTCCGCGCAAATTGTTGTCCCTTTTCCTGCACATGTCCTGGCTATCGAAAGAACAGAAAAAAACAGGCAACGCAAAGAATACTCCCGTCACCCCGTTTTAATCTCCTATTTTCTTTTCTTCCATTTCCCTCCTCTTCCGTTTCTAGCGGATTCTCTGTTCCAAAGCGCACAACCGAGACCCCCAACCGAACAATCGAGCGGATACAAACAACGAAAAATGGAATAGGAACGTACGGTGAGGGGTATGCGGTGAGGGGGGGGGACATATAGCAGGGGTCAAACAGGGGAGGTATCGTAGGCTGCCCGACAGCTCATAGCGTGGGCAAAGAGCGGACAGAGAAGGATGGCGAATGGTGGCAAAAGCGGACGGTTGGCTGTTGGTAAGCAGACGGTGGAGGGCGAAGGAGGTTATCGCGTGCATACCGAGCATGTTCGGAACATCTCAAACATGTCCTAAACATGTCGGACAGGTTCTAAGCAGGTTGGGTGTGTCCAGAGCACGTCAAGCAGTACTTCCAACAGGGAGACCGTCCTTTAAGGTGGACAGATAGGGTAAGAGTGACATCAAGTACGCAAGCTCCCGGCAGTACAAATCTTTTGCTATGTAACCGTAATTTCCGTCGCTGGTTGTTGTAACAATATGTATATCAAGGGCAAAGATTGGACGGGTTGGTTATAAATTGTGGACAATGACTGTACAAGTACTATGATATTCTTGTAACATTTACTAACATGACATTAAAAACTACAATTCCCAACCTTTCCGTTCTGCAGCCCCCCAATTTTCCAACGCTAAGAAACTGAGATAAGGAAATACTGGGAACAGCATAAAGGAAAACGCAAGTAACAGGAAAGTACAACGCCAAAGGAGAGTTGAGCGTTACAGCAGCTTGACTCATGATACCGAGATTCCACAGGCGGAGGCTTTGGTGAGGTTGTCGCTGCCCTTGCCGAGGGAGATCGTTACGACCGATATCTCCAAATCAAGGCAGGCTATCAGTTGGGAGCCTGAGTTGGCCTGCCGTTCGGTCGGTAACGACTCCCACCCAGGTCCAGGCAGGCTGATATGTAGCTAACGGGTGCGGCGCTGGCCTACCTGGAAGCGCTTTGATAGAGATATTCGCTCCTGGCTTGAGCACTCAATGTACCTCTTATATGCATCGGAACGCCAGCGCCCCAGTGTTTGGATTTCGCTTTCAGAGATTCCTACTTCTGCTGCCCATGTGGCAGCTCCTCTACGGAAACTGTGTCCATTCCACATCCCCTGGCCGAGTCCAGCAGTGAGTGCTAGTTGTTGAAGCTTTAGTACTACATACTCACGGGTGAATGCTTGTTGTCTCTCTGTTCCGATGCAGAACAGTGGTGCGTGGGGTGGTCTGTGTGTATCCAGTGTGAAGAATTCTCTCATAGCATATATCGGACATGCCGTGTCGTTGGTTGCGGCTATTGTGAGGTTTATCCCTTTGCGAAAAGGGTCCGTTTTTGATGCTGGGAGTATCACTTCCATATATCACCCGCTGGCTCGTATCACGATACTACCTTTGGTCAAAAACCAGTTTGAGAAGGTTGGGCCCAAGTCTCTATCTGCCTGCTTGTAGGTAAATTCTCCGACTCGCAGGAATCCTGCGAATGCTAGGGTGAATGCAGCCTTGAGAGCTATGTTGTCATAGTTCGCTGGTCTTAGGCACTGCAGAATACGGAGGAGGTAAGGACAGGAAAGTGGCGTCCATGTGCGGCGCTCGGGTTCACTGTGGTCGCGCTTTATTCCTTGAATTGTGCGCTCCAGTCAGGGGTCCGAGAATGCGTAGCAATCAATTCCGAGATTACGCTGGTATGACTTGACTCCTGCGAGGTATAGCTTCATAGTTTTTACTTTTACTGTTCCTGCCAGGGAACAAAGCCATTCAATCAGCCAGGTGGGCTTCGCTGGAAAGCACCCCCCATTTTGGTGTCGGAAGTCTGATAGTGCACAGAATATGGTGAAGCGGGATCTTGGGGTTTCGTAATTGCACCGTGTTGATGATGCCAGCCCATGCCACAAGTAGTAGGCTGCTACTTCTGACAGCCCTGATTCCTGAATGTTCGAAATCCACATTGTGGGGGGCTGGATGTGGGGGATAGTAACTGTGGTGCGATGTCAGCAATTCGGTTAGTTTCTACTCATGATAACGCATCTGCCAAGGCATTATCTTTGGTCGAAACCCATCTAGCTTCCAGGTCCAAGTCAAACTCTGTAGCTAGGAGGAGGCATCTTTGCAGTACTTGTATTGATTTTCCTCGAATAGTACGATTGGTGAGTCCATGCACGACAGCTTTATTGTCAATATAGATTATTAGTCGTTTGCCTATCCAGTCTGCTCCCCAATGCAAGAGTACTTGTTCTACAGCTCGCATTTCTTGCGTATTGATGTGTTCCCGTCCTTTCGCCCAGGATGCCAGAAAGGAGATCGAGAACACTGAATCTCGCTCGAGATAGGACTGGTTTTCAGGGAGGTAGAATGCACCCAATCTTTTTGTACTGATGGCATCTGACCAGGCACGGATGACCTCTCACCTCATTTTCGCTATTGACCTCTCTGGTGCTACTCATAGTGCTTCCGCCCATCAGGTTAGGTCTCTCTGTGCCTCCCTTGATATCCGTCGCTGTTGGTGTCTGGCCCCGGGTGGGAAGAAAAGCTCCATGTTATATAGGCATCTGAGAAAGGTTCTACCAAGGGGTGTCACGGTTGAGACGAAATTCAGGTAACCTGTAATCTTTTGGATCTCGAGTAGCAATAGGGACTTCTGGTCTGTTGCGTTTTAGATGATGGTGCATGCTTTGAAAAGCGTCTTTTCGGGCAGGCGGATCACCATGCGCTTGGTGTCGAACTCAATGCCGGCAAAGCTTACAACATTTCCCTACTCATTTTTAGAGGTTTTGATTGTGAGTCCTACCTTATCGCAGAGATTAGACAATATTTCGCTGAAGATGTCAGGATTTTTGCCAGCGGGGAGTGCCATGAGAAAGTCATCGAGATAGTGGATGACTATGGGCCTGGTATTCTGCTGCTTCAGCTGATCATCGAGGATCCAGTGAAAAACCTCTGTGAATAGGTTGAAAAGATATGGGGCCATTCGCAGGCCGAATGGGAGGAACCTTTCAGCATAGTATCGGTTCTCCCAATAGAATCCTAGTAGTGGTGAGTCCTCCAGTGATACAGGTATATGTCGAAAAGCTGACTCAAAATCCCGCTTCACCAGAATACAGTTTTTTCCGAGCTCCTGCACAGCTCTTATACCCTCGTTGATTCCACTATAAACTATTCCACCGTAGGGCTGGGGGATTCCGCAGTTAATAGCTGTTCAGAGACCTGTTGGGTAAGACAGGTGGTGGATTCGCCTTTTTGCTACCATCGTCCTTGTCCGCCAGTCCTAGTGGTGATACGGTGTAGTGGTTTAGCAGGCTTGCACGATTGGGGTATAGTTCTAACCGTTTTTCTTCATCTCAGACTCTATGTCTTGAGCTACTAGATCTGGGTTTTCTTCAGCACTCGCCAGGTTGGGGTGGATCACAATCCTATTGCGCTGGCCCTTATAGCTAATTCACGCACCATAATGGCAAATGCCAACGATTGCTGTTATGGCCTGCTGGTCGGGGTACTCTCTAGTAAGCTCCTTCCATCCATTCACTTTCAACTGTCCTGGTGGCATTGGCATGGTATGGGTGGTAAATAGTGGGTAGTGAATACAGGTATTGGGGTGTGGTTGTTGTTTGCTAACAGGTGAGTACGAATATGACCCTAGGCTAGAGGCAGTATTGGGTCTGGCTGTAGTAATCTGAGAGGCTTGAGTGGTTGTAAGCTTACAATTATAAAGGTATGAGAGATATGTACAAGGAAGGGGAGGTTGGAAATTGCATGAGTAAGAATAAATAGGAATGATTAGGAAAGCTAACATCAGTTGTTCCCTGTGTAGGATGGTGGTAGTTGTCCGGTACTATCTTCTGAAGGACATTGCGGCGCTTGGTGGTTGCTACCACACGAGATACAAGAATGTTGGTAGCGGCACTGCATTGACCGGCATTCCCAGTAGTTCCAATTCCTGCATGCTTGCAAGGCCAGGGGTGTGGTGCTTGTGGGGATTCGTGCATTCAGAGAGGATGTTGAACTATGTCCGTGGTGTGTCCGGTATTCGGGGGTGCTATAGTGAGCAGTGGTATGTGGACCAAATGGTATATAGCTGTGGCCAGGGACACTCTCCCCAATTGGAAGCTCGCTGAATATTCGAGTTGATGCAGGAGCTAACTTTTGGCTTTGAGTCCAGGTGGATCTAGGGGCCGGGTGTGCGAAGCATTTTGAGGCAACTAATTCGCTGTCTAGCTGACGCCATTCCGTTCTATGGTAGATGCGCTGGCCGCTCGCTACTCTCTTCCTGTGAAATTGGAAGTAGTAGGCTTTAACACCCTCCCATGCATACTTCTCTAACAGATCATACAGGTTCATTGTGTAGATAGAGAGGGCCATCGCAAGATCTCCTTGGAGGCTATGAGGGGCAAGCTTGACCAAGATTCCCGAGTATGCAGCCCATGCTTTAAAGAAAATACTCATTTGGTATTCGCTTTCTTTACCATCTCTTTCCACTTGTTCGAACTCGATGCCGCCAATGTTAATTGTGCGCTAGGATTCAGCGCACTCCTTCTCGCTTGCTAGCAGCCGGTAAATGTTTGTTGGCTTGATCCGGTTTTCCATTATTTGGACTAATGTCCCCCGTTCGACACCTGGGAATAGTATTTCGACAGAGTCCGCAATGGCTGATGCGTTTTCACTCGCTAGTGGGAGGTGGGGTTGGCTGGGATTATATGTACTGAGTAGTCTCGGATTCCTCGTACTCTTGTAGCCTCGCTGGGCTTGTTCCCTCAATTGGGCTAGCTCCGCCTCCAGTTCAGCAATTCTCATAAGGGTGGAGTTGGGCTCAAGATCCTGAGCTGCTTGGACAATGTCATTGGCATTGGCAGTATTGTTGATATGGGAAATTGAGTTATGTGATCGAAGTCGTTGGACAACGCGGTCTACTATATCTTCTTCGTGTGAGCGTAGGAGTTCCCGCATGGTACCTAGGCTGATAGTACGATCTGAGACTGTGGAGGATGATGCGAGTAGTTCAGGTTTGTTTTCAGTCGTAGGGGTGGCAGGTGGTGGTCTTGGAATCTCTGGGGATGCTGGGGGCATGCTGGGGGCATGCTGGGTAGTCTCTCGTTGCTCTGTGGAGAGTGACTGTATTCGGGGATGCTGGGTTCGGGCTCCACGCTGCTGCTTGCGGGTTTGCGGGTTTCGGAAGTGCGTGGGTTACTGGGAGCTGGTTCAGGCTGCTGGCCATATCAGGTTGAAGCATGTCGAGTACGTGGATTCTTCCGAATTCCACCTTGTGCTCTGCACCTGGTAGCTGGTGCTGAGGTCCCACCACGTGTGGTAGCTCTTCTGGGGGCCATCGGATTTTTCTCCTGGTGTGTGTTTCTTGGTTAAGCTAGGTAAAGAGATATAGAAACTACATGTTGAGATGCAAAGATGCGAGTGCAAAAACGTGAGCAGTTAATAAAGAATGTGATCTGTGGGAAAGCTGAGAGTGTCGAAGTCTAGCAGCATTCCTGGTGGTGTTCTAATATGGGTTCACGGACGCAGTCTCCTGGAGCTATGACCCCGCAATGGTCCAGCAACTGGGGATAGGTTTTGCTGGCCATCTTCAAGACACTATTCTTTTTCCAAACCGACCTCCGTGCGCCTTGCCCAATTGGCGATAGGTTGTCCCAACCTACTATCCAATAACACAGTTTAGCCATAGCATATTGGTCTCTATTGACTAACTGCAGCCCACTCTCCCCTTGCCGTCTTTAGACCACAATCCAATGCCAAATGCTCTTCCTCTCCCCACAGAAAATCCACACAAGATGCGGAGGGTATCATACCATGCGGCACCGCACTCGGACTGGGTAGAGAGTATTATAAGGACAAATATAGGATTCTGTATATCGTAGACAATTGAAGGGTTTGGTAGGGAATAATGCATTCCGGACATTCCGGAAATTGCACCGAACACATTCTGAAACGGCCAGCCCAGATGCACGGGTTGTTTCGCACTAGCCGTCGGATTACCAGATCCTTTGACCCTGATCTTCCCACTTATGCCAATATACACCTGCGCATCTCACCAAACTGTGCCCGGTGCAACCTGCAACCTGCAACCTGACGCCTCACGCCTCCCCACAATGAGATCCAGTGTTTCCAATGGGCCAGGCCGCTCGTAGGCCGGGCCAAAGCAGGCCACTGCGAGGAGTGGCCTGGGCCGATATAGGCGGAACCCCATCAGCCTACGGAAGCCTATCAGACCTGGTGGGCGCTTATAGGCCGGACCCCTGGCATTGAAAAACTGTTGTCATGGAAATCATGGGTCAAATTTACCAAACGCTTCGCATTTGGCCCTCATCCCCCACAGTTCCCCCACCCCCCGGGGAACCCGCAAAAGGTTTGATTTGGTTCACTCACGAGAATGTTTATGACTACCTGTAATTTTCCAGGGTTTTTAACTTGTCCTTCCCACTAGAAATAAATAATTTGGAACAGGTGCTACTACCGGACCGCGTAATAATGCATAGAGAGAATTCGCTATGCATGTGAAAGCTTGGGAGAACTCAAGTCACATTGAACAGAAGTTAAAAACAAAGGGAAGAAAACATGTGGCTAAGCGATCTCCAAAAGGCAGGTAGTACAAAGCCTATACAGCCTATAGGCATGCCAGGCCGGGCCCGGCTCAGTTACTTCGAGGCCTATAGGCTCCAGCCAGGATAGATCCTCGGAAATTCTCGTAGGCCAGGCCCGGCTTTCCTTCGGCCCGGCCTACCTGGCCCGTTGGAAACACTGATGAGATCCATGTTATTTTTGTCCCCCCCTCTCAAATCCTCTAGACTCTGGCCATTAGCTTTTATCCCTACTGGCACCAGAAAAGCAGAAAGTCAGGCAGCTTATTGTTCAACCATTGAGGATTGGTGGCGGTAGTAGCTTACGGTTAAGGATTCGTGGGAAGGGATAAAGCGAGAGATCTTTCAATCAAAGAAGTATCGCTGAAATAAAAAGAGATGCAGTTTCACAAGACGAAGCAGACGGGAAGGAAGTCTTTTTTTTTGGCACGAGCTATGTGATGATAGACCCCCATAAACCCCATACATTCAGTGAATGCACTATGTGACATAGGGCATATAAAGGAAATTATCCTGTAGAGAATCTGCCTAGTCGAGATGTCGACGCTATACTAGGAGCATTAATATCTGGCCGGTTGGGGTTCAGTTTCTCGCCTAGCTAGTCCACCCGCAGATTGGCGCTCAATCAACAAGAGAATAGATGACAATTCGATAAAGCGGCGTGGGAAGTACAGTAGTGCTATGCGGTGAAATGCGGGAGTGAGTAGATGTGCTGCAGGCTTGGCATTTGTGTGTGATTATGTTCGATTTCCTTTCTCACTCAGCTTGGTTTTTTCCCTCCTCATCTCCATCACATTTTTCCTGTTTTGCCCCCAGCATTTACCTTTCCCTCGAGCCATAATCCAAGTTATACTCCGAAAATGCCTTGAGCCTTGCCAGTGAAAAAAAAAATGTTTATATGCCCAACTAGCAAGGTCGATCGATATCATCACCGTCGTGGGGCCAGGTGATACTTGAGGTAGTATCATAAATCTGAGTGTAACTCTAGACTGTAGAATAGGATGGAACCGAAAGCACCCCCAAAAACAGTTCACTCCGGTGAACCAAAACGTGCGGTCAACGACAGCAATGCTGAGTCGCGGTCACAGTAAGTAGGAAGGTGGGGGAGAAGAAAAAAAGGGAGACGAAACCCTCTCAAAAGACAGGTGAGCAAACTAGGAACCATTAGACTAGAGCCCGACAGATAACATTTATCGTCGTCAGGGCGCGAATATTGTACTGCTTCTTCCGATACCAGCTAGTAGAAAGTATCACAAAAGGCTAAAGACGGGAAACGAAAACCCCAAGAGTGACAGCCGCAAGAACTTGGAATACCTCTCCTGTTTATGTCAATGGTGGTGGAGAACACGCATTTGTTACTCGCGCTAGGTCTATACTACCAGATATTTCCTAAACCCCATTTTAGAGCCCTTCAATGGTGGCAATTGCCAACATAGTCCAGTGGTATGATAGCTCTCAGCTTAGCAAAGCTTCACTCTCCCCGTTGCCGGGAACGGGGCCAAACAAATTCCCGCCAGCGATTTTCTCCTTCCCATGCAACACGAGCGGACTCAGATGAAGACCGACCGTACCACATTTCTTTCCCCATTTCTGTTGGAGAGACAGCTCCAAATATAGCATAATATAAAAACTGAAAAAAATATGGTTGGTGTATCATCGATACCCCGGGTCGAGTCTTGGCGCAACATAGGTCAAAACCGCGAGATACCCAGGTAATCTGGAGATACGATATCTATTGACGGCCTGCAGGCTTTCTATTTTAAATGACTCGGAATTGGATAATAGTAGCAACATGCACCTGGGGCTATATCTCGCCTAAGACGAATCTATGTCATCCACCGATGAACCACCATGATACCCAGATATACTGTCCAACCTCAAGACACTATACCGTTCTTCAAACAACTCCCTAACCAGCTTGGGTGAATATGTATTAACCAAGTGACTTTGTAAAAAATTAATCCTGTTGAATAATAGAGTGTTTATTAGTATTGAAAAACAAGTGATCTCTTGAAACATCGGCCCTCAGGTGACCCAGGCCGGGCCCGGTTTTGGTTTGGAAAAACCGCTTTACCACACTCCAGATGTACCCAAAGCCTGATGGACTGGCCGCCTGGGATCACTGGGGCTGGAGTGGAGACAAGTGAAAGCGACTGCGTAGATCAAAGCGCAAGCAAGATTGTGAGCATGAGGGCCCAAGCTCATGCGCTGGTTGTCGGAAATAACTAGACAAAAATATAACATAAGACTTCCTTCCACCTTTTAATCTCGGCCTGCCTGGTGCCACGGTACAGCCCGTCTTTCCCTTGTCGGGTCTGTCGGAACATTGCATCCATAATTTGGACGATAGTTTAGAAATACAACGAGTGGTAGACCATGATTAGAATCCACCACTTCTGCGCACCAATATAGCTAGCGGAAACTCCCTATCAGGTGCATCATTCTAAATAGGCATACTCGAGTCCAGCAGACCTCTGTCTATCTCTTCCTATTTCTAAACAATATTTTCACATTTCTTAACTATTCTCACCCATCGCGTCGCAATCGCCAACCCTATCCATTCGACCAGTTGATCTGACCCGTCCAGCTACCGGCTGTTGGTAGCACCCTTCCAAAATCCTGGAAACACTAAACGGTGATCTGGCTCCTAGTGGGGAAAAACTATTGTCCGTTGGCATAATTAACCGAATATCATGATGAAACGTATCATACCTCTTTCGCAACACTTGACCACCAAAACCAAAGCTGAAAATATTTAAAGATCAGATAAATACATAATCCTGATTAATATCTAGTAAACGGGGAGTTTTTTGTTGCGGTAAAGATAGCGGGGTTTGGGAGTGAGGGTGAGAGGTTGCGATGTCGCGTGTGATTAAGCGTTACGGCACCAAATGTTCGATTAATCGTGCTAAGCGACAATACAAATTGACTTAATGGTAGGGTAGCACGTAGAATTATTTATCATCTCATTCTCACAATCGCACCATTCTCGTCACCCGCCTCAGCATTGGTTCAACTGCATCCTCCCATTCTGCACATTCTCCCTCCTCTACATCTTCTCTCCCACCTACTCCCCCCCCCCAGCCTCGAGCGCTCCTTCTTTTTCTCCTCCTCCTCCTCTCCCTCATTCGGATTGCAATATAAAATTTAACCCTATCCCGCAGACCCGGGCGACCATCCCCTCCCCTGCTATCCCTAATCACCCTCTTTTTTTCATCCGCATTGCGGGCTACTCCCTATCTTCTTTTGCCTTGGCTTACCCTGCGTCATGCGCTGCAGAATATGATATCATACCAGTCATAGTACTTCTACTTCATGATAAGGATTACGCCGTAGAGGTATCGATCCTACTCAAGCCTATACCCTAGAAGTGTATGTGGTAAAACAGTAATATGGGCTTTCAAGTTACTTGAACGCTGATCGAGGGTGAAGAAAAAATTAGAGCAGGTCAGGAGCCAGGACACCTTTAAGGAAGGAAATAATCTAAGCTATTTCGTGAGCACAAAGAAAATTGAATGGCGTTGATAGTTGAACACAAAATAACGGCGAACGAGTCTTATGCGACTCTGTCACAACGTGCCTACCATTCCATCTTGGCGGGACCCGGGCTTTTCCCACTTTAACTTACATTGCACTGTAAAAACTTAAAATAATTGGACGGTGTTTTATGAAGTCCAGAATTCCCTTCTCTGGAAAGGGGGCAAAGAACGCAGCAAAAACACAGCCCCTTTCCCTCTCCTGAGACAAAGAGGAAAAAAACAAAAGTTTTTTGACCTTATTGAGAGAGGAAAGCCCAACGACACAGCACAGCGTCCAATTATTCAAGTTTTTACGTTATCCTACGAGTACCGACAGGAAGCAGCCACACTCACGGCTTAACCGGGTAACCGGACCCCCACTTGATATCGGATATCCACTGGTATCGAATATCCCACCGATCGCCTGCGTTTTCGTGCTACTTCCCGAGCCCAAAAACCTGACAACGGTTTCAATCCTTGCCAATCTCAAGGTGTTTCAACCCTGCTGCCCAATATAGTAATGTATGTCGATCGTAATCTTACCAGCTGAACCATTACCCTTGTCCAAGTACTGTACTGTACAGGGATAACCACCTCCGAGGAACAGAAAAAGAAAACTCCTTTGCGGACTAGGAAAAGTGCGAGATCATAGCGCTACCGTTGGGTTGTAGAATTTACTCCATTTTCACCTCGAGAAATGAGGTCCTTTCCAGCGAAACTCGATTCCGCTCCGTACTCGGGTGTCAGGTTGACACCAAAATGCGATAACAAACTTATGGTTGTGAAGTCAAAGCGAAGGTTTCCAAAATTCTAGTCCAGCTTCAATTGATCTAACCAGTATTTCTCTACCCTGTAACATCATGTGAATAGCAATGTTCCCCAACCCGCGTAAAGTACTAGTACCGTAAAAACACTTGAAATTTGCTATCGCCGGTAGTCCTGCAATCCCTGGATTCCAAGTCAAAATACCCTGAGGGGGATCAGCGTTTCCCCGACCTGGCATAGGATCAGCCTACCGCAAGTGTTGGATCTCGTAACCGGTATTCGCAATTCTCTTAACCTGTCAAACTGAACCTATCATGGGCTGACGGGTTGGTTCCCGCTGATAATCTGGTGGCGAATTTCGGGTGCCTTTACGGTGCTGAACTCTGTACGTGTACGGTGGTCGGGATACATGGAAGGCCCGGATTGGCTAGCATAAGCCGGGTCCTTTCCACCGTGTTGCCCCCTGTTTCTCGGCTGTCTACGAGGACAGCTCACCGCCGGCACCGTTTAGGTTGTGCAACCTTGCAGCCAATGGTTGCCATCGCGACATAACAATCGGTCTGGCACACAGAAAGTCTCAGACGGTATTTGGGTAAAGATTTCTGTACCCGTTTTTCTGCGCTTTATTTTCCACCCATCTAAGCTCTTGCTTACTAGAGATTTCTTCGGCGAATTCGGGATGCGGTGCAAGGAATTTATGGTGCGGGAAGACGTAAAGGGTGAGTTTGTCACCCGTGTGAACACTATCATTGCATTCGCTCCAACTTGCAAGCCACAACACAACCACAATACTCCTAGCCTTGCCTCTGTGGCTTGTGAGACAACCTACCTAGGGCTTGGTATTTATGATTGGCGAGTTGCTCGTGGTGTGTGCAGGCGTGACACTCACAATTCTTAGGGTGTCGCTTCATACATAACGGAAACCAGCCCAAAGTGCAGTTTGGTTGCTATGATACCACGGTGAGCTGGGTTTTTGCGTGACTACCCTGAATGAGCGCCGTGATCCTGGCGTTTGTTATGATGGGGGGATTCATCCTCCTGGGTCGATTACCATTATACTGCAGTGAGAGTTTCTGGTTTTGGAACGGTGCGGTGTGTTGTTGGATCATGGGTTGGGAGTGCAGACTCGGGGCAGTGAGGTGGTGACCGCGAGTCTATATTCCGATCATGTCTTCCTCCTTCTCCCCCCCCCTCTAGGTATTATAGCTCTATCCTCTTACATGCACCTTACTTTCCTCTGCCAGTAGAACATCTAGTCGCCCCTCCACACCCCTCCAAGTTGACCACAATTACGAACCCAAACCTGAACCTCCGGAGGAGAAGACAAAAAAGGTACGATAATATTATCATACACAAAAACCTCCTTTCCCCCTTTTCGCAATTCACACTAAACACATGACAAGGCACTTCACAACTGCCTGCAAAGTAATGGGAAACCTCTGCTCCCGCAGAGAGCCAATCCGAGAGATGCAAATCGAAATCCGGGAACTACGGAATGACATGGCAAGGTTGGCAAAAGATAGAGAGGTGCCGGAGGTGCAGGCTGGGGGTGGAAGAGCTACTGCCCTGGGTGGTAGTAGCAGTGGGATATACCATCAAGCAACAACAGGAACAAGGTGGAGTTGGCCGGTTGGGCATTTCAGAAGCATCGAGGAGTCCAGGGCCAAGCCTAGCAATGGGTCGGGCCTTCGTTGGGTTGGGTCGTGCTTATTGGGCTGGGCTCACTCATGGGCTTCCTTGGGCTGGGCCGGGCTGAGGGGGGGACAAGCCCGGGCGGCCCGGCGGGCTCTGCGGGCCCGGCCAAGGATTAGCCTTATCTTTAAGGTTTGTATGGTGTCTTGCAATCCGTATCACCGGGGAAACGATTGTCTGAGCACATGGCTTTCCTGAAGCGCGTTACTACAAGCGGTAAGATCCAACCCAACCATCTCTATATCTAGAATGTTTAGTGCAGAACTAATCCATATTGGATTCATGTGCTCTCAGATTGTCGCGCAGTTTGGAGGTTTGAAAGTTCAGATCTCGTCTTGCCACCCAATGAAATATCAGATCTTTTCGGTACCTCCCTCCTTCTTCCTATTTCCCACACCTATGTTGACCTCTGATCTCGCTTCCCATTTGTTCCTAATACCAATACAAACCCGATGAGCTTCTCTTCTAACAGCGGTAGTTTTCTCTCAAGTCCTCCACCTATTCTGCGATCACCAAGTCCACAAGCAGAATTTCATCACCATCGATTCTACGAGTCTGAGCTTCCAGGTTCAGAATCCTTGGAAGATCAGAAATTAGACCACGATCGCCTATTACCACCAAATGCTGGTATCAACCAATTACGAAAAAAGAAAAAAAGCACACTTCCTTCCTCGTGGGTATGGGGTACTCTGGAGTCTCCTATGGGAAGTTAGTGATCTTAGATGATATTGAGTAAATTTGCCGCCAAGTAAACAAGTTTTTAATATGTATTTTATGTGCTTATACCAATATTTAACCTGAATTTGTTGATAGATACAGGCAATGTGTTCGGTGTTCCCAGAGGTATCAAAAGTCTCATAGTACACGGAATCCAGGAGCCCACCTTATACGCGTTCATTCACTCACCGAGACCCTATCAACCAAAACTAAGCGTTTCAAGCAAGCACAGCTTTCAATTGAGCAATCTATGGAAGCAGCTATGGCAGTTGAAACACTCCGTATCCAGGACATCAATACAGCAATAATGGAAAATGATAGACATGAGCAACTCAGCTCTCCTCCTCTAGTTGCTGAGTCTCTAGAAATCCTCTATGTAAGTAAGACTTGTGTCTGACTCTTTGCAATTCCTATACTTTACCTGAGCCTTTTTAATATTTTGTTTTCAGATGAGTCTTATTACTCGCCATAATTTACCATTCACCTTTCCTACTTGGCAGGAGTTCTACGATCTCATTTATGCGATTCGTCCTGCAGCGGCTGAGATACTTCCTGCCTCATCAAACACAGTTTGTGGTTGGATTACACGCTCCTATGAAAGTGAAAAAAAGGTACTTGCCAAATCGCTTCAAAGTTTACAATCACTTATTCACTATTCCTTGGACCTGTGGACGTCACCCAATCACCTGGCCCTGCTCGGAATTGTTGGACATTATACGGATCAAACAGGATGCTTAAAGCGGGCTCTAGTTGCTCTCAGGGAGGTGGAGGGTATTCACAACGGTGAGAATCAATGTCGGACCTTTTTGGAAGTATTAGGAGAATCTGGAATTCAACAAAGAACTGGCTATGTTATGATGGACAATGCTACGAATAATGATACTTTTATGGACTATCTAGAGGTTGCTCAACTAGAAGCAGGGTATAGCTTTAATGATATAGAGCGAAGATTGCGGTAAAATCTAATTTTTTATTTTTTCTTCTATTATTTTACTATTAGGACATTTTGAGATTATAAGTCTATTAATTCATTTCTCTCTTTAGGTGTATTGGACATATCATCAATTTAAGTGTCCGCAACTTTCTCTTCGGTAGCAGTGAAAGCGCCTTGCATGATAGTCTGTAATGGTCCAATGCAACTCCAGATGAGTTACAAGAGGAGTTATTGAAATGGAGGCAGATAGGACCACTCGGGAAAGTCCACAACATTGTCTTACATACACGGAAGACACCAGCACGAATAAAATGCTTCCGGGACCTTGGCGCGGGTGTTTTGCTCAAACGCGATAATTCTACTCGATGGAATTCATGGCATAATCTCTTGGAAGCACTCCTGCGCCCCAATGTACGACATGCAATAGAGGTCTATGTAGATGAAAATACACTATTGGAGGAGGATAGATTAGAAAGGCGTGAGTGGAAGCTACTTGAAAAGGTTTACAGCTTTGAAGCTTGCTACAAAGGCTACGGATGGGCATCAAGCAACATTAACTCATCTATTACCGACAATTGACTTCTTACTAAATACATATAGTGAGGCATTAAAGGAGAATGCCGAAAACCGAGTCCTATCCTCTATGATCCGAATGGGCTGGGAAAAATTAGATAAATATTTTTTCGCCACTTACCGGGCTCCAGTCTATCTAGCAGCAGTAGTTTTAAATCCAAAGCTAAAGTGGCGCTACTTTGAGGTGAAATCGAATCGCAATTGGGTGCAAAGTGGGAAGCAAAGGTTAAAGCGATATTGGTTACAGTATATAGCCAACAAAGAGGAGGATGAGCGAAGAAACCTGGCTTCTAGGATGTTGGAGGAGGGTGAGCGGAGGAGTCATCATCTGTCTAGCTCATCAGTTGAGCTAGACAAGAAGGGGGACAATCCGTTTTGGGCATGGATGGATCTGTGGAGCACAGAGGAAGCCGCTATCAGAGATGACTATGAGCGGTATTGTTTACATGCGGAGCCTGAACCTAGCGTTCAAAATCCTCTTCTGTGTGTATCTCCTCCTGAATCTCAACTTAATTGTCTTCCTGATTTTCCTTTTTCAATTGCTAATTTCCTTCCAGTTGGTGGCAGGAGAATTGTCAACAAAGCGAATACCCAACACTTGCGGCATGGGCAATTACCCTCCTATCAATTCCTGCCATGTCTTCCGAACCTGAACGCGTATTCTCAGGAGGCAAGAGGACTATTTCTGACTCCCGTCACTCTCTCAATGCTGAAAAAACTGAGTCAACAGAGTGCCTCCGAAGTTAGCAGTCCATATAAAATTCACTCTTTTTATTGAAAATAATCACTACTATTTCTCACTGTGTTGTGTTCATCTCCTATTTCAAGCACAATCTGTTCTCATTAGCATTCTGTATTTTAATCTAGTATTAATAGATCTACATTCATCTCTTTTATGGCTGTTCACCTATGCGGGGGCCCGATGGGCTCATTGGGTTAGCTCGGGCTATACTTCCTTGGGCCGGGCTGGGTCGGGCTCAAGGTTCCTTGGGCTTGGGCTGGGCTGGGTTGGCCCTTTTTTCGACCCAGGCTAGCCCATTGCAAGGCTTGCGGCGCTGGGTACCATCCGACTTGTCGACTAAGCCTAGCGGCAGGGTAGTATAGTGAGCTGGAAGACAACTGCGGCTGGGGTACCACTCTAGGTGATGCTTCTCAAGCTTGACTGCTATCTCCATGGTTACCAGGTCTTCATCTTTGTTGGCTGTTAGTAAGTTTGGATGAATGGTTGGCGAGCTGCGGCTACTGCAGTATCCTATTCGGGCTCCATATTGGCAGATTCTCAGAATTGATTCAACAACTCTCCTGTCCGGGAACCTTCTAGTAAGTTGTTCCTAACCTTTTGTCTTTAGAGGGCCAGCTGGCATCGTCAAACTGTGTATAGCAAATAGCTCGTAGTGCAGTGAGGTGTTACGACAGGTGAGTGATTTTGGAGATGCCATGCTTGGCGCGTTAAGGTCATAGCTTGCTAGCTTGCGAGTAGGGCTGGTGGGGGAACTTGGAATTGCTTGAAAGGGAGTGAGCTTTGCGTTGGTCATAGACGGGAAGGTAGATAGACTTTAGAGGAGGGAAGGGTGGGGTATTAGGCTTTTAGAGCGAGGGGAGGGAATGGTCGGGGGAAATGCAGTGGAGCTAACGTCCATAGGAGAGATTGTGATGGGAGAGGGAGGCCCCATTGCTTCCTGTTGGGCATAGGGGAGCTCTGTGGGTTCCACCACAGGTGAGGCATGCTGATAGCGGCACTGTACCGAGTGGCATTTGTGGTAGTTCCAGTTACAGCAAGCCTGGGTGATACAGGAGTTACTGCCACTGCAGTCGGTTGACTGCGGGTTCCGGCTTGGGGAATGTGGTTTGCTCTTGTCCGGTGCTCTGGCTGTGGGAATAATAATTGTTTTGTGGTTATTGAGGTTGGGGGTGTTGAAATTCACGAAGCCTTTTTGGCCTGGGTTACCTGGTCTGTGACCTGGTATAAAAAACGGTAATGCATTAGTTTGGTTCGAAAGGTGTTTGAACCAGGGTTAGTGTGTTTTAGGAAGAAATGTGAAGGAACGACAGATGTTTGGGGCAGGAGTTAGTTGTTGCAGGATTGTCGGAGTGGTGTTGGATGTTGCATGAGCAAGGAGATGGAGAGCACTAGGGCCTTAGTGTTCAGCCTGCTTGAATGGTGCTACGGTTTGTGTAGCACTAGGTTACTGCGAAACGTTTGGAAGTGACGAGAGTGTTTTGGAATTGTCTGATGCTACAAGGAGAGTGTTTCTGAAGAACCTTGAGGTAGCGGTTGGAAACACTGTGGATTATTCATGGCAGCAGAAGACAGATAGTGCAGGCGTGTGAACAGGAGAATTGTTTGCCGCAAGAGAAGATATTTGTATATATAGGGCACCTCCGACAACGTAGAAAATATAAGGACCAACATTGACTCCCCCCGAACATAGCCTATTTTCAGAGGGGGGTAGGAGGAGGATCCAGGAATGTGCTAGCAGATTTTAAGGTCAAAGGTTCGCCTGGGTTCTGCTGGGAAAGCCTTTTGGGTTGCTACCCAGGCTGGGCGTGGGGCAGGATGTGCAAAGCACTTGGTTGCCACTAGTTCGCTATCCAGCTGCCGCCACTCTGTAGGCTGGAATATATTCTTGCCGCTAGCTACTCCTTTCCTGTAAAACTGGAAGTGATAGCTTTTCACTCCGTCCCAGTATATTTCACTAGTAGGACATAGAGGTTCATGGTGTAAATTGACAGCGCTGTTGCCAGTTCTCCCTGAGTGCCGTATGGAGCCAGTATGACCAGAATTCCACAATATGCGGCCCACGCCTTCAAGAGGCTACTCATCCGGTACTCGCTCTCTTTTCCCTCCCTTTCTGTCTGCTCAAGCTCCACTCCCCCTATGGTAATTGTCCGCTGTAACTCGGCTCTGTCCATCCCGCTGGCTAGTAGGCGGTTGATGTTTGTCAGTTTAAAGCGGTTTACAATGATTTGTACAAGCGTGCTTCTCTCTACCCAGGGGAATAATATCACGACTGAGTCGGCGATACCAGATGCGCTCTCACCTGGTGGTCGTATAGGAAGCTGGGAGGAGTTATACATACCAAAGGTTAGAGGCTCGGGGGCTGTGGCACGGCCAGACTCCATTTCGCCCCCCTAGTTCGGCCAGCTGAGATTCCAACTCATTGATTCTGGTGAGTGTGGAGTGGCGTGGATGCGGCTGGGGTTCTATGATGGGCTCCTGCTGGGGGGGAGGTGCTGAACCTGTGGTGGTGGGTAGGTTGTTGCTTCTTTAGACTGAAGTTGACGGACAACCTGGTCGACTATGGCTTGCTCGTGTGTCTGGAGAAGTTCCCTAATTGCCGTCAAGGTAACTTGTATCTCGCGTATGGAGGGGGGTGAGGTGGAGACCCTGGCTGAGCTTGTTGATCTTGGGGTTCTGACAGGGGTGGAGTCATTACTGAGGTGTGATAAGGGAAGTTCTTATACCTGTGATATGCTCGATGGTGAGTGGGTATACTGCGGGATACTTGGCATGCCTTCTTCGCTAGTGGTAGAGGGGTCTATTGCCTCCTCGCTTGATAGGGTAGCTGTTGTGGGCTGTGATTGATGGCCAAAACGGTTTGGAGGTTGACATGTACGCGTGTTCTTGTGGGTTCCGGCGCATGATCCTCCAGTGTTTGGCATAGCAGAGGGTTCGCTGCGTGTTGATGCTCGCCTTGGGGCCATTGTCTTAATAGGTTGTGTTCTGGATATGGTTATGGCAATGGGATATGGATTTACTGATCTTGGTTTAGCTGATCGTGGAGCAAAGCAATAAAGAACGCGAGCTGTAGGATGAATGGTGATCCTTGGGTTAGGACGAGCTAGAAGGTGTGGTGGATGAATCGGAAGATGGTGGATCCTCAGTCGTGGAGCTATGACCCCGCACTGCCCCAGAAACCGGATATACCTTTCTCCGCTTGGCTCCCCGACTCGGATGTCTCCTGGCTACGCTAACTAATTCCATATGCTTTGCCCAATTAGCAACGGGTTTCTCCAACCCACTATATAAAACTGAATAGAAGATGGCTGATATGCGCCCACTGCCCAAAATGGCCGGAAAAATAAAACTCGGAATGCGGCTCAGCCTTTCCTTCAGCACCCAGCAGTCCACCCCCGTCTGCCTGGCGTCACCGTGCAACTTTTGTTCGCATCGCGGGGCCAGTTGCCCTTCTTGGTGGCTGTCTTGTTAGAAATTTTACCAAGATGACAAACTTTCACCTACCGTCGGGCTCCGGTATGTCAGTAGACAGCTATCTTGCCCTGGGGAACACTTTATATATCCCAGGTAGCCATCCTACACGGTAGCCCATGGTGGTGGGCCAATTTTAGGTAGACATCGCGCTTATATCTCCTCCAAAGCGTGCATGCTAATGTCGGAATTTGCATCATTGCCCCCCCCCCTGACAGGGCAGATGGAAAGGATAGAAATGGCGTGAAATATTGCAGCCGCAAACGAAACAAGTGATGCCAAACTCTTCCTACAGCCCTTCAACCGTTGGCACCCGAGATCCGCGTGAACAGGCCTCATTTAGTGCTGTCGCCCAGGAGAGAGGATATAAGGTGAGGGAGTGGAGTAAGATATTCCACCTCTCTTGGAGAAGCCATTCTCTAGCTCGTACGCAAGCTTTCGAATACCCATAAAATACACCAAGGATTCAACCTTACACCTCTACCGCGGGCCTAGAAGCTTACTCATACCCGATTCCCCTAGGAAACAGACATTGATCGATTTCGGAATACTCCTAAGTTAGATAGCCCTATGGGAAGGTCCCCAGTGTAGGAGCCAGAATGTTTCTCCAAGTAGACGAACACATTCTCCCATGGCAAGCGGTAAAAGTCCTTTTAGAGTTTTCGCGACACATCATGTTAACAGTCCGCGATTCTTGTAGCTGTGGGGGCATTGGATCAGGGCTTTCGCCAAGATAGTCTCCCCTTTCGGCGCTATCTCTCGGTGGCTTCTTGTCAGCATTATGTGGTAGCCGGTGTCTCTGAGGTATAGTGTCTGGCGTTTCGGGTTTCCCGTAATTTACTGTGCAAAACCCGAAATTATAATAACTTAGAACTGTAATTCCCACAATAGTTGCTCTAGGTAGCATAGGAGCAGCTCGGTTTTGCAGATTACAGAGCTGCGTTTCCTACCGCACTTACCAGTAGTGTGATTTTGAGTCATTGAAGGTAAGAATTGGTAAAAATAAAACAAAAAAACATAACCGCGATCAATTACAGAACACATCATGCGAGCTAGACCTTATACTCGAACCAGCTGGGCACGTGCAGCCCATAAACCCATGCACAAAACCGCTTTTTGCAATTGCTTTATTTCACCACGAAGAATCACTCGCATATTTTCCCAGGCGCATTTCTCAATTTATTTGCTCAGCCAAACGAGACTTTCCACTCTCCACGATCTGAACGCCTTCCGAGCAGACACGGGTACAATTCCTCCAGCGGTGCAACTGACAAGTTAACTCCTGCTAGACAATTTTAAGTAATAATCAATGCTAAAAATATATAAATTCATCTATCATTAATAGCATATATTTCAATTGAAGGCTGATGCAATATACTTGCACTCGAGGAGGCAATTGTGAACAATCAAAGGCGAAACAAGGGGCAATGGCTGGTGCAGATTGTGAGGTAAGGTATCTGCTGACCGCCCTCAGGTAAGAGGAGATAGTAACAAATAAGTCTTCGCCCGGAAAGGGCTCTCACTCTTAACTCAGTCTATTATAGACTAAAGAAACTCGAAATATCATGCACCAAAGGACCACGCTAGTCACTAGGATCCATCCGCAGTTCTGAAAATAGCTTAGCAACACAACGAGTGATAGGTCATGATTCCAATTTACGCCTTCTACTCACCCATTTAGTTTTTCATTGCCGAAACCACCTATGGGGCACATTATTCTCTACAGGCATACAGAAGCCCAGTAGACTCCTCCATATTTCTTGCTATTTTTATGCAGTGTTCTTTCACGCTCAGACTGCTGTCGGTCGGTAGAAACCATCAAAAATTCAGGAAGCACTAAACTGAGGCGTGGCTCCCAGTGGTGCAAAACCGCCAATGAGAATAAGTGGCGTCGCAGCAAGCCGAACTCTTCATCTTCTGGTTCCCCCAATTGCACCACCCTAGTCACCTGTTCCCCCCTACCTTGACTGTTAACTCATCTACACCTTCCCCGTACCACTTCGTTCCAGGGTTCCGAATGGTCCGCGAAAGACTGGACTGACCAGGCCCGCCAAGCAATAGAATATGGACAGCCCATTGGCCGAATTAGCATCCTATTTTGCTTTTTACTATTTCTATCACAGTTTATTACGTTCAAATAAAGATTTTCTTGATTAAACAACTCATTGTTTCCGTGGTTTATACTGTAGAATCTCAGGAGAGTCGGAATGGAAATAGTGCCTCACTTAAATTAGGGGCAGCGAAAATAGATTTAGGAGTATCAATTTTTTTCGGAGCACTAAGTGAGTGATATTACACGACTACGCAATATTTTTAGATGACTGGTCTGGGGCCAGTCCAGACCTGACCGGATCACCCGAGTTAGTCAAGTCCAGTTACGGAATCGGCCAGGACTAGCTAGTCCGGTCCTGCTTCCAAGACCTGACCGGTCGGACTATTCGGAACCCTGCTTCGTTCCCTTATACGCCTTCCCCCGCCTTGACAACTCCCCTTTTTCCTCCTCCCTTTCCCCTTCCCCGTTTCTCTGGTCCTGATGCAGATTTCCAACTTTAAGCGACGAGTTTAAACGGTTATTTTTGTGTTTACTATCTTTAGCCTCCCTCTCCATTATAAGCATCGCATGCTGCTCCCTCTCCTCTCCCTTTTGATTTGCTAACCTTACAGCACGCGGTGCGGCGTCCCAACCGGGATTCTTTGACGAGAAACCGTGGGATTGGTGTTACGGAGAGGTCTGCCCGTTCAACGGTAACTTATCTACATTGAGCTACAATATGGTCTTGCACCGGTAGCCCCGAAAAAGTCGTCATAATGCGAGGTGATAGGATGAAGATGGGACGAGGGTAAGGGAATCGCAGAAGAATTGCTTCGATATGTCATATGGAATAGTTCGGTAGGGAACGACCTACGTCGCCCACTGCCTCTCCAAATTCCGTAGACCATCCCTTAAAGAGACCCGATATTTGTACGAGCTCATGATCAAAATTTAATATGTATAGGATTCCCCTAAGTAGAAGCATCGGCGAAAGCTCGCTGATCGATATCTTTCCTGATTCCATCCACCCCCCTTCCTAGTGATGGGCTAGATCATGGTCGAGCAGATCATAGGGGTTCTGCTCGAGCATGATCTCATCGGAGTGACCTCATAATCGAATGATTGATCAAATTGGTAGACCCTGATCGAACATGCCCACTGATCTCGTATAGTCGATTATACTCGAGTCTAGCCGGCCACTGTCAAATTTTCTTCACCATCACGGTATGCTAATAGCATGCGGAAAATCCTTACTCTCAACTAATCTAAAACTTGAGTTGGTTTCGACAATCATCACAACCATCAATATTATGTATTCCCTTATACCGAAGAACTGACTAGGTGCCTGAGGACCCACCGCCTCCTATGTGAGTATGAATGGACTAGGTTCTGATTACTTATATATTGCGGATCAGCTGTTTGTCATTAATTAACCGACAGGATCCTTATGGTCGCACTCCGGAGGCGATAGCCTTCCACAACGCGTTCGGGAACGGGCAAGAAGTGTAGATGTTGTGGGATATTTTGAAGCGTACGGGCACCAACTATGGCGCCCAGCATGTCGTAGGAGACTACAAGAGCGAGGACATTTTGGGCATGAGAAGTGGGAGGTAAAGCCTGTTAAAGAATCAATAGTAGAGTGTGAGTGTGCGGCGTAGAGAGTGTTTATATAAATAGGTAATATCACATGATTACCAAGATGGATATAGGTATATGCATATATAGATAGAGTGATCGATCATGATCTGATCGTGGCCATCACTAACCAAGAACATGAGGAAATGATCAACTCAAGCAGGAGCGGGTAGGGTTCGTTCTAGTGTATTGCACAGTGCTTAATCGATCGAAGAAAACCTTCCCCATGCATTGCTAGAGGGGATTTCTCCCCATTTCTTTTGCAGGAAACATTAACGCTACTCTAATGTTAGCGCTAAAACTAAGGGGTAGGAAACCAAGCCGGAGAAAGGCCAAAGCCATAAAGCTAACTTGGTTACTATCACTCTAAGAAGTCCATTAGAAGGCCAGAAGGTGGCTAGGTTGATAGAAATGTTATGATATTGCCAACAGTATTACAGCGACAAGACCAGAGGAGGAAAAACACCGGACTCTCATCTCATTCTGCTCCCCCAAAATGGCAAGGTGTGTCGGCCGGAAACGATATTATGTTTTCCTCCGCCATTAGTACCCACGCCACTGACTTTCCTTTTCTCTCTCCTGCACCCCTGATACCATTGCCCAAAAGTTCACCCCGGTCGTGATTTATGATATCGCAAATATCTTCAGTTATGTTCCTCAACCCCCCCGGATTTCTTGCAACCCATCCGACCGCCCGCCCAGAGATTGGGTTTCGTTCCATTTTTCCCGTGTAGAACCCTTTCCGTACGAATATGGAATTGGGAGAAGGGTAATACCAGACCACTCCTCTTAAACTTCTTCTCCCATCGTACGATAATCATGGCAGTGAGAGCAAAAAAAAGGGAGAACAAATGGTGAAAATCGTTATCAATCAATCGCGAAAATCCTGCGTGTTTCATCATATCCGATGAGTGAATTACGTACAGCCACACGATCTCGAGTAGTAGCCCTCCAGATAGTCTTCGTGGAGGGAGTACAGGTGGGGGGGATCAAGTTTCGTTTACTCGACCCATACTATAGGAAATGGCCTTTTATCATGCTCGGTTCCTAGTGGGGTTCGTACCGGAAGGATGTATAGGCGGCAACACGGCCCATAACCCTGACCACAGAAGGGGAAAAGAAAAAGAGGAAAGAAAAAAAGGCCTACAACATGAAGAGAGCGAGTGAGAAACAGGAACGAAGAGTATAACTCCTAGTGGTGAGGAAAAGCAACTTGAAAGCCGAAATAAAATTCAATTGATCAAAAATGTCCGGAACCCCCCGGTTTAACCAGCCCTTTATGTTATTTAACCAATGTTACCGCGCGGTCTTGGAACCCGAGCAAGGTACAGTACCGACGGGCTGCCAATCGCTAAGTTAGGAACATTTACAGATGGCCTGGTTGGGATTTAGTTTCTCGTTTCGCTAATTCACTCCCGTAGATTGGCGATCAATCGACAAAATTTAGTGAAGCGGTGTAGGAGGTGCCGTAGTGCCATGCGGTGGAACGCGAGAGTGAGTACAGGGGCTACAGGCCTGTCATTTGTGATTATTTCCGATTTCATTTTATCCCACTCCGCTTGGTCTTCTGCCACTTCATCTTCATCATCTTTTTCCTGTTTTGCCTCCGGTATTTCTCTTTCCTGCGAGCCATAATCCAAGTTATATTCCGCAAATACCTTGCACTTTGGGGTGAAAAAACAATTGGTATGCACCCAACTTGCAAAGTCGATCGATATTATCATCACTACCGCGGGGCCGGGTGATACACGAGATGGTAAATCTGAGTGTAACTATAGGCTGTAGAGTAGGATGGAACCGAAGGAGCTCCGGGAAGACCTCCCTGGGGTGAGCCAGAGTTGTATTCAAAGACTGAAATGCTACCTCGTGGCCGCGATAAGTAGAAAAGTGGGAAAGAATGGAAAAGAAGGGAGGCTAAACCCTCTCAAAAGACAAGCGAGTAGACAAGGCAGCATTAGATTAGAGCCTGGCAGATGCCCTTATCGTCATCAGGGCGCGTAATATTCTACCGCTTTTGCTTCCGATGCCAGCTAGTAGAAAGTATCACGAAAGGCTGAAGATTGGAAACGAAAACCCCAAAGGTTACAGCTGCAAGAACTTGAACAGTGCTCACTGAGTGAGTGAGAACACTTGCCACTGCAACTGCATGTCGGGAAACCGGCAACTGGGCTGTAGGGCCATCAGTTGGCTTTCGGATGTGACATATGGGGAGGGGGAGAAAACAGGGGGCGACCAACCCAAACAAAGGAAAACGCCCCAAAAATTATTTCTTTTTCAATCCGGCAGTACTGGAAGTTACTCGAGTGGGTTAACGTGGTAACCGAAGGCCCACACGGTTGGGGGCTAAAATATCCCGGGCCGTGGGTAGTGGGTAATTGGTAGATTTGTGGATTGGTGTTCAATGCCTGACTGGCATAACCTAACAATATTGTACAGTATTACAAGCAGCGTAGACAAGCGGTTGACTTGGGTGCAGTGTAGGAACAGCTTAGACCGGACTGCATAGCTGTGCTCTTGGTGCCTGTAGGAAGGAAGGGAATGTTTCCAATATCATGATTCATGGAATAAACAAAAAAAGGCATATACGGCATTAGGGATTTTTGCTTCCACATTTTCTCCATTTGGTTTGGCCTCTGACACCATCTGACACCCTCATCTGAATCTTTCAACCTACGGCCAAGTACTTTCTGTTGATTTGCTAGCCTTTTCCCTTTTGTTGAGGTTGAATTCTATTCCCATGATTCTCAACGGCACCTAGCCAACTGTATTACTCATGGCGATGCCGGTAGGAGCAACGGTCCGTCCCGGTAGACTACTGAACAATGGTGATATACCGAACCGTTTCACACCTATTATACCTAACTAGCTTGCTAGGTAGCCACGGTTGCCGAATCGATGATTCCCGGCATATATCGCACACATGCTGTGGCCAAGAGGAGAGGCGCTTGTGGATGTGAAGCCGCTTCTTGTAGTTGAAGTGCCGGGAGGAGAACTACAACACACTGGATGGAACGCTGCTCATTCCTCAGGTGGTTTACAAGTTACTTAAGTGTAGTGAAGTTCGAAGCAGCATGTGGGGAGTGGGTGGTGTGGGGTGATCGTTAGATTTTGAGCACGAAGTGTGGACTGTTTAATGAAGAAGGAAAGGGAGGGTTTCTATGGAATAAACCTTAATCATCTAATACACCCCATAGTATCATATGTATAATATTATGATAACTATTACCTTTCCAAGGCTCTATTTTTACTTTTCACCGTTGAGAGTAGTGGAAATAGTAAGATACTGTGTTGGCACTAATGGTTAGAACAGGACTAGGACAGGCGGAGTGTCCGTTTTGTTTTCCTTCCTTTATATTTTCATTTCTCTCTTTCTTACCCTCCGTCCTAGCTACGGCATGTTATCATATGATACCTGATGTGTAGTCGCCGATAGCGACATTCTCCCTGTTCTGGTTACGGTTCTTCGGAGCTACGGGGGTTAGGGTTAGAGGAATAGCATGGCGCCTGTCGTACAATGTGTTAGTGGCTCCTTCCCGGGGGTGAGATTTTGCGTGGGTAATAAACTGGGTCGGCTATACCGAATAATAATTACTTCTTAGTGCCAAGTCATTTTCGCTATATTTAGATACTTTTATGAATTGACGAGTAGGCCTGGTAGGCCCACGAGCTACTTGAATACACTCGAGAGCTAGTATAGTGGTGGTGTGTGTCCCGCATGTTATTTGTGGGTTGACACTAATTTTCTCACTTCCGACCCCCCAGGAATTCCGTTGATCATGGGGGTGGGATACATCAAGATAAGAAATACTAACATTGAAACCGCTCATTGAGTACCCCTGTTTGTGCAGGGTAAACTGCACCAGGGCGAAAACTACAGGGGAGCCACCCCCGAGAGCGTGGTCCCTCTCGTTCAGGTTGTCTTAGTGGGCAAGGTTATTGGTTGATTTGTTCACACAATCCCAGATGGCTTCCCACGATGGTGGAGCCTATGGTGTGATGGCGTGATGGCGCATCCTAACCCTAGCCCCAGATGGTTATGATTTCCCCTGGAAGCGCAGCCTAGGAGTATGTGGTGGTAACGGTGAGTATATATTTCCTATTCCTAGCTTCCTCCCTCCTCCTCCCTCCTCGTGTCGCCTCTTTACCTCTTGTGTCCCCCTCGTTATCCTCTGCTGGTGGAGAGCTGGTTGCCTGTAACCCCCCCGATTGGCCACAATCACGAACCCTAACCCTAACCCTCAGTAGGAGAAAGGGAAACGAAAAGGTATCATACACTCAAGCCTCCCCCTTTTTGCAATTCAAACTAAAGACACTACATAGTGTTTAAAAACCGCTAGCAATAAAATGGGAAACCTCTGCTCCCGCGGCGAGTCAATTCGAGAGATGCGGACCGAAATCGAGGAACTACGGAAGGACATAGAAAGGATGGCGAGGGATAGAGAGGTTCGGGAGGTGCAGGCTAGGGATGGAAGAGCTACTGCTCGGGGTGGTGGCAGCAGCAGTGGGATATGCCATCAAGCACCAATAGCAACAAGGATGAGCTGGCCAGTTGGGAGCTTCAGAAGCATCGAGGAGTCTAGGGCAGCTGAGGAATTTGTGGCTAGGGTAAGGAGGTCAAGGAATTACGGGAGGGACAGGAGTTGAAGATGTCACGCTACACAAGGGGATGGATGATTTCTTAGTGATGATTGATGACGTATTGGTTTGGCGGATGAAAAGTTTTTGGTGTAACCTAATCTAGTAAGCAGGAAATTTAGTCCTTAGGATCTTATTCTACTATCAAACATTAGTGATAACTTCTCTAAAGAAGTTTATTATCCCCTAAACTCTGTTTACATGACACCTGTCCCTCTAAAATCGGGGACGATGGAGAAAGCGAACCCGTTACTTACGCCTTGTCCACACTAGTTGATTTTTCCCAAGTGACCTGTTTTATTAGGCTTTCGCCTTGGGGAAATTGCCACGATAGTCTGGTCGTATCATAGATACTCAGAAACCACTTTACTACCTTCATTATTTGAAAATTTCGCCTGTTTCACAGGTTTATCGTATTGGTGGCGGGTGGGCTGCGGAGGCCAGTTCCCGTTCCTGCCATTTTCTACCTCAATATCTCGGCGCTGGGCCAGAATAGTGGCTTCAGATGAAGGTCAACTATACCCCATTTTGTTCACTATTAGTATCAAACAGGTGTCTCCAAATGTAGCATAAAACCGAAGCCCAATAAATTATTGCTAATGACTCTTCGAGGCCCAGGATGGTGTTCCAGTCGGGTGGTAAGCTCGTGGGGAGACCAATTTAAAACATATAATACGTGTACATCTAAATGACTGAGCAACCAACCACGTAGGTTAAAGCGCAAATAATATCATGAGCATAATTGCATAAGCTTATGCGCCGATGGTCCAAAAACTAGAGAAAATATAACGTAGAACCTGGCTCGACTGCTCCGCCAGCGTCCCACAGACCACTTCTGTCTACCTAATGCCGTCGCATAACTTTGCTTCCCACTCCTAGGCCCAGCGACCCCCCTCCCTTGATAGCCGTCATATTGGAGCTCTCACCACCAGAACATACCTCTCCCTACCTTCCGCTTCCGGTCCACTGGCAGCACGTCACCGAGCCATTGCAGACACTATGCAAATCTTTTGTACCATCCTGAGCAGTAATCTGTGGGTAGTTATTGGCCTATTTTAGAGCCATATCGCCCTTACATCACCCTCTAAGCATCCCGCAAATTCCCCAAAATATCGCACGATCGAACTCGCGGGCAGAGTGGATGGAGATTATGAGAGTGTGGGAAATATTGAACCTGCAACCGGTGCAGGCGATGCCAATCTCTGTGTCCAAGCCTTCAACCACTGGTACTAATAATCTATGTGAAAAGCCTTGGTCTGGCATTCTCTCTTCGGAGGCCAGACAAATAGGCAAGCAAGTGGTGTATGATGCCCCATCTCTGTTTAAGGAACTCTTGTCCATTTTATACGCAATCCTTGACATAGCCATAAGTGCATCAAAGATTCAATCTTATGCTCCTCTTGCAGGTATCCAAACCTGCTCATACCAGACCCTCCGGGACAAACGCTGTGTCATTTTGGCATATCCCTGGATAAGCCGGATAACAAGATCCCCCCAGTTCAGAAACTTTGCGGGACTGACTGGCTGTATAAGTACTTAGTCCCAACTTTTTGCTCCACTATCCGCAAATTTACCAGAGCTTTCCCCCAAATTCTCTTTTGAAGTGAAGTAGCTCTCTAATCCCCAGACCCGACATACGAGACTCCTAAACCAGATTGCCGATCTTGCACGACGGTCGGCCTTTACCAAAAACCTCCACTGATTTTCGATTTCCTGGTGCAGGATCCAAAGTGCTTCTCCCAACAGATTGACATATTTCTCTATGGGAAGGAGTGAATGTCCCTTTGGGATTTCCATGACAAAATCATAATAATAGTCTGCGATTCTCCTGGTGGTGGTGGCATTTAACCTATTTTCAACAACAAGCTTTACGGCAGCGATTTGGACAATGTTGACTCAACTTGAATGGCAGGGCAAAGATGTAAAGATGAATTTCAATATCCTAACCGGAGAAATATTCTCACGAAGAAAACGATAGGGAATAAAAAACGGGAAAGACTGATATGACCCAAACAAAGATAATGGAGGAAAGAGAGACAGATTGGATGATGAACGAAAACAACTAACAAAGGGAAAACAAGCTGCCTTTTATCCTTCCCTGGATCAAGCCGATCCACTGCCACATACTTCTAGCGTATGCTATGTTCTCCATCAAGTTCAATTTCACTATTGCCCATTGTACTACTTCCGCCGCGGATAAGTGAATTCGACCGAGGGTATGTTCTGACCGAGGACATTCGGTATTTCCATATGATAGGGGTAACGCCCTAACATGGAGTCGTCGCAGGTATCGTCGCAGATGTTGTCGCATATGGTGTTTGATGTGTAGGACTAACCAGTAGTCAAACATAGAGGCGTCGGAGTAGTTGATATGCCAAGAGGGTTAGGGTTGTAAAGTCGTTGCCATAGGGGAAATATGCGGTGAGCAGCCAAGAAACACTTCTGTCCAACAACCTAGACTCTCGTCCAGATATTCGGTTCTTTTCTGGGATATCTTCCTCGTGGCCTTTAGTCAGCATTGTGGGTAGCCGGTATCTCTGAGGTATAGTTGCAGGCCTCTTCGATTACTGTAATTGTCCGGTGTAAACTCCAAGCTGATATTTTGAGGTTAAACCAACACATTATGCGGGTGAGCACGTATTATCACAACCTCAAACCAGCAACATTAAGGGTTCTGGGTGCCCCATGCGCGGCATCTCGGGTTATACGGAAAGAACATTTATCTTTTGAAAGACTTCCGCATAGGCTGTTACAGCGGACCCATACATTTCCTTAACCACCAGAAACTCTTGCAAAATCATCCGCAGCGTCTCTCAATTCCCGCCAGTCATGTGTAGAAAACCGTTGGATTCGCAAAGTTTAAAGACCCAGATGAACCTTTGCGCGTCCAAGTAGTAAGTGTGCAAGGGCGCATCCGGGTAAGCCAATGACAATGAAATCGAGCTTCTCCAGCTCTGCATTAAAACCCGGTGGGGTCGATGTACTTGCTAAGTCAAAAAGTGTCTGGATAGGTAGCACATCAATGTTACTTAATATCCGTTTAGAAGTCAATGGGGTGTCCGGACACTTTTGCACCTGATGAGTAAGTACCTTATCCTGATAGTGATCATTGTTAGAGGCGGGGAGCTCAGGAATTCTAATTTCGCATGAAAGGTTGAGATGTGAAAACGGAAGGGGATTTCAGATGATCAAGAGAGTCTGGGTCCGGAACCATAGGTATACTTTGAAGGCAACAAGGGGGCGGAGTGATGTGGCGGTGGTGGTAAAATTTATGGTAGTAGTAGAACTTTGGCTAAGGGTAAAGATAGGGGGAAAATCTAGTCGAGGTAGAAGGAGAAGAGAGAGAAAGAGATGAAGGAGGCAAGTAGATGTCACTCACAAACTTAACAAAATATTTAGCACAAGAAACTGTAATGCATTATAGTTGTAATTTATCCTGTGGTGTCAATCTATTATGATACACTATCCAAATGTATATCCTCAATACCTCCCCTTTCTAAAATAGCTTTTACGGTCGCCTCGCTGTGAGAAGATCGGTTTTTTGAGAATCCCATAGTAACTTATCCCTTCTCTTCCCCCCTCCTCCACCCTACACCACTCTCTTACCCCAACCCTTCAAAGCTTTCTGTAGACTGTGGCGGCGCAGGATCAATAGAGTTTTTTTACAAATCACCGAGGTTTGTTTCCTACCATGCTTGCCCAAGGTGTAATACTAGGTTACGAAAGGTAAAAATGGTCTAAATAAAACGTCCTCTAATAAAGCGTAGAGCGCATCATGCGAATTAGACCTTAGCTCCGAACATTCTCGGCAATCACCACCAATAAACACCCACAAAGAGTCGTTTGCGATCGCTTTCTCACCACGTCACGAATAATCACTCGCATTATTCCCCCAACTGGGCTTTACTATTTATCACAGAAAAAGACTTTCTGCTCGCAGTGCTCGACATGGTTGCCGGAGTGGCTCGGACACAATGCCGCGAGCGTTGCGACTAATAACTCTGGCTAGGTAATTGTAGGGTAATAGTCAACCCCCCGAAAAAAAGAAGACAAAAACAGCAACTAGGGAACAAAATTAATAAGAGTGAAATAACAGACAATAGCTGGCATGAATAATTAGGTAAAGCATGTGCTGAAAGCCATAGGGTTATGATAGGAGAAATAATAGGGAATAAATTTGGGTATGATATCATACAAGGAAATTCGGACCAATGTTGATGGTTGAACACAGTAGCGGTGAATGATCCTTGCGCGACTCTTCTACGAGTACTGTACATGCCAGAGTGAACCCCTTCAACACCACACTCTTGGCGAAAAAAAACTTCCAGATTCCGCTGACTAAGAAACATAATTGCCTCGTTTTGACCTCACTTAAAACTGGTAAATTCTGTTTTCCGCTGATTTGTCGGGCCAAGAGTCCCCAATAAATTGGTGGAGAAAATTTAGAAAAACCAGCAGGTCACAAGTAATTCTGGATTTTTTTTTACCAGATTTCTCACAACATTTTTGCATAGTTGGAGAAGTAGAAGGATTGGAGGAAGTGTGTGCTCAAGTAAAGAATATTTTGTTGATCACTGTAGTGTGGAACCTTATTTAAAAGGTTTTCCTATCCCGCGAGTTGAAAAAACTTGCGTATTGTTTGTTATTCAATCGCTTTCAATTCATGATGAAGCGACCGCCGACCCGGCCTACGCGCTGCGCGAAACAGTGATAACCCGGCGAATCGAACCGGGACTGTATTGTTGCTACTCGTGCCAAGGTTGTGACATGTCGTCGCGACCCGTTGCTCGTTTTCTCGCAAGCGAGGGCATTCATACTGAGTGCCCGACAATTCAACGTGAGTGGACAGTTCAACCTGAGTTTGTGGCTCAGAATAGGAAAATTGAATCTTGGGTTACAACACAGTTACTCAGACACAGTTTGCTGTAGTCCAAGCACTAAAATAAGCAAGTTATATATATTTATCAATATGTACCTAGTATGATACAGTACATCATTAGATAAGGCATCTCAGCTATTCACCTCTTCAGGAGGGCACTTGGTTGATGACTGTTTATTAGATGTTGTATCAAGTGAAGGTTCCAGACCACAGGCCACAAGTTACCATTGAGCCACAAACTCACGTTGAACTGTCGGGCACTCAGTATGAGTGCACCCGCTTGCAAGAAAACGAGCAGCGGGGGTTGTGACGACATGTCACAACCTTGGCACGAGTATACCCTCTTTTTCTCTCCGGCCTTCCTTTGTGGGTATTTGGCACTTCCCGATGTCTGCGTCAGGATGGGATGAGAAGGCCGCAAAAGGGGTATTCCTCTAACTCTGGGACTAGGTATCAACTTCTCAAGAAAAGGAAAGATTCGGTAGGTGTCACAAAGAAACAACACGTCATGGTCGCGAACCTCATCATAAGTCACCATCTTTCCCACGACATGCTCCACAGTATTGGCGCGAAAAAGCATTGGTGTATTAGCCCTGTACCGTACTCTCTTTTCTACGATAATATTGCCAATATTGATCAGGTGGTCTGCGGGGTCAGCTACTGAAAGAATATTCTTCGGTCGGATCGGTAAAAGGTAATTGTAGGTGATCGGAGGAGGATTCGGATAGAACAGTGGACAGCTGAAAACAAAAGGGCGTAAAATCAAATAAGGATCCGCAATTGATTGGAACAGCACAGTCCTTTGGCTTATTCCCACGTCCGCAATCACAGAGTTGTTTGAATTCACTTTCCGTTCACTCGCATACGTGCACTTTCTCGTTTTTTTTGTTGTGTTCAGATTTTCATCGTTATGGTTCACACACGGTTGAAACTCTATGGAAAAGAAAGATGGGAGACCTCCCTTAAGTACAACAAGCAAATTTTCTCTCTCTCAACTCCCTAACGATCCCTTCCATCGTAACAAAACCCTAGAAACCTTATCTTGATACAACAAAAGTTATTCAAATCGAAAAAGACCTGAATTAGAAATTTCCCCCAACACTACCCGGTTAACATTCTTAAGTGAACCTGCCTTGCATGACAACCATCCCAACCCCTGCTACTCTACTTGACCATTAATAAAGTGCCGCATCCGAATGCCTTGGCGCCATCATCTCCCAACCGGCATATACTTGTACCTATAAGCATGGAATATTGACGCCAAGGCATCCGAATACCATAACATTGTCGACCCCTCACCGCCACCCCCCACCCCAAGATAACAATTTGAGACTTGGCCCGCCAGACGCGATGGCATGGGACCCGGCGGATCTCTTTTTTCTTTTTTTTCTTTTTTTCTTTTTCAAACTAAAATTTAGACCTCGTTAGGAAGGTATCATAAGCTATACTGTAGTAGAAGCAACGTTGCCGTCGACGGTGCTCTGGTAGAATTTTCCTTAATCCAGGGGGCGTCGGGTTGCCATACCAAATATTCATTTTGACTCCCGCTCTGGAGTCGCGTGTCCGGTTGACACCAAAATTCTATGACGGTTACGAAGTCGAAGGGAAAGTTTCCGAAATACTGATATTTCTCCACTCCGTTATTATGGGGGGCTCTAACCCAACCATCAGCACTTTGTGAATGGCAACATACCCCCATCTAGCGTGAAGTACCGAAAAAGATACTCTTGAGATTTGCTATCTCCACCATACCTGTAATCTCCGGATTCTAAGTCAAAGGCTCCTGGGAATGATTAGCGTTTTTCCCTACACGGCATGATCCACCCGCCAGATATGTTGGATATCGCTGACCGGTATTCGCGATTCCGTTAACCTGTCAAACCGAACCAATTGTAGACTGGCGGGCTGATTCTCGCTGGCGATCCGGTAGCAAATTTCAAGAGTTCTTACGGTCCTGTAAAGTAGTAAGTACCCGAGATATATGGAGGGCCGCGGGTAGGCTCGCCTGGAACAAGTCCTTTCCCCTGGTTCCATGCAGTTCCTTGTAAGTATGTTCGTGCAAGCACCACACCGCCAGGATACCTTTCGGGCTGTGCAACCTTGGGACAAAAATGGTTTTGAGTATGGCAATAGTTCGCTTCGTACAAAGACGTCTCCAACGGTCATTTGGGTAAGGATTGTTGTACTGTACTTGGACGAAGCAGTTGCAACCAGTTTTTTACACCTATTCCTCCCGCTATCATCGAGGTCTTAGCCATCTAGTTCTTCGGCGAATTAGTGGTGAGCAGCGCCAAGACGGAAACACGGTACTGGGGTGCCACCTCTTAAGTCTCCCGTCCGATTTGCGGGCAGTCTGTCGGGTCTCACGGGAGAGAGGATTTTACAATGGCAAGTATTGCTGGTCGTTTAGAGATAATATCATGCTTGTACTCGAATAGTGGTGTGCCACACCTATTCAGTGTGGGTTGAACAAGCAAACTATTGCTTCTCTCCTTCACCCCCCCCCAATGACCTCTTTTTTTTATGCGGGGAGGGCTGCATATGGAAGATACCGACGTGGAAGCCACATTAGGAGTGTCGTTGCTAGTGCAAGTGCGCTGCGCCAAGGTACAGACTACTTGAAGGCACCTCTAGTAGCGCTCCCTCACTTTTGTGATATCCTAGCAGGCGAGTCTATTGGTTGATTAGTTCTCACAATCCCCGATAGGTTCCCAGGACAAAGGAGCCCTATGTTTAACGTCATTTGGGAAGGATCCTAGTCCCAGATGCCCAACCCCTGCGACCCCGACCTGAAGAGCAGTCTGGGCGTACCTGGTGGTGACGCTAAGTATATAATATTATTTCCTATTCTTCTATATATTATCCCATCTCCCCCCACCCTATTCGTATCATATCCTTACCCCCTACTCCTCACTATCCTCCGCCAGCAGAAATCTGGTTGCCTGCCCCAACTCCAATTGACCACAATCACGAACCCCAACCCTAACCCTCGGTAAGAGAAAAGGGAACCAAAAACTATATCATATGATACACCCAAGCCTCCCTTCCCTCCTTTAGTAATTCACACTGAGCACACTGCATAGAAATCAACGACCGCCGGCAAAGAAATGGGAGGCCTCTGCTCCCGCAGCGAGTCAATTCGAGAGATGCGGATCGAAATCGAGGAACTACGGAAGGGCATTGCAAGGCTGGAGAGGGATAGAGAGGTGCCGGAGGTGCAGGCTGGGGGTGGAAGAGCTACTGTTCCGGGTGGGCGCAGCAGTGAGATATACCATCAAGCAACAACAGGAACAAGGAGGAGTAGGCCGGTTGGGCGCTTCGGAAGCGTGGAGGAGTCTAGAGCTGCTGAGGAATTTGTGGCTAGGGTAAGGAGGTCAAGGAGCTACGGGAGGGACAGGAGTTGAAGGTGGTTGTTGAAGCTGCCGGCCCCCCCACGGGGTGGGATGATTTCCTGGTTATGATTGAAAATATATTGGTTGGACAGGGGAAAATGTTTAAGTGTTGCCTAAGGATGTAAGTTGGGAATTTAGTGGTTAGAATCTGATTCTCGTATCAAACATCAGTGATAGCTTGCCTAGTGGTGTGGATTATTACCTGAGCTCTGCTCCTATGATACCTACCCTTCTAAGGTCGCGGAGGATGGCGAACACCCACTTGCTTCTCCTGCTAGGTGTATAAGATACGGGCGGAGTTTCCCCAAGTGACCTTTTTGGTTTTGGTTTTGTACTTGGTGCAAGTTCCCCTATAGTCTAGCTGTAGCTCTCAGCTCAGAAACCACTTCACGCCCCAAGAGGAATTACTTGAAACCCCCGCCTGTCTCGCCTGTTTTGTCGTATTGCTAGTGGACGGGCTGAGGGGTCAACTCCTATTCAGGCAATTTTCCTACAGTTCTCTCTGATCTCCGGAATGGGGCGTCAAATAGATTATCATACCGCTAGGCGTTAATACCGTACTAGGCGAGACGAGTAACTCCAGATGAAGGTCAGTTGTACCAGATTTCATTCTCTATTTCTGTCGAAGAGATATCTCTAGAGGAAGGTTACTGGCAGTTGTACCACATTTCGCTCACCGTTTCCGTCCAAGAGATATTTCAAAATGTAGCATGAAACAAAAACCGAATAGAGGATGGCTAATGCATCCTTGTCGCCCAGGATGGTGTTCCAGTCGAGTGGCGTCGTTGGAGGGGAGTGGGAGGGAGACAATCCTAGTAGATGAGAGTAAGCCTAAATATCTGTTCAAGAAACAGTGCGGGTCAAAGCGCAAAACGACACCGTGGACCCGACGGTACAGTACTCGAGTACTCTGGGTAGGAAAAAGTATAGCGAAGACTTTGCTTCCAAACGCATAAATATTCTGTCAGCCACATTCGCCACACTTTCCCCTACCTCTACGTACTCGTACGGTGCTCGAGGATCTACTACAGTTGATGCGGCTTCTCCAGAGAAAAGCGGCGTCTTGGCAGGTGCTGTGCTGTGCCCAGAGACTACGGTACAAGTATCATACCGATATGATAACCGGTATCACATGTAGACAAAAATGGTGCGACCGAGTTGGTGGATACTTGTGTGGTGGAGAGAGGAAGGGAGAAGAGTCTATGGACTGTGTGACCTGTCTCGTGGAAAAGGGGTGGAGGGCTGGGTAGAGAGGGTCCGACGGAGAGCATGCGGGAAGCGTGGGAGGTGGGTGAAAAGAACAAAAGAGAGAGAAAAAAAAGGGAGGATCTCTCTTACACCCTACTGTACAGTACAACTTGGATGTGGACCATTTAGGCAATGTCGGTTTGTGATCAGATACGGTAGGACCACGGTATTTCTTGGTCGCTCTGTTGCCACTCGGGTACTTTTTGTGGGGGAAAGTGCAAGTACGGGATTTCTGATCCCAAACCTTGTTTGTTTTGGGAGAGGTTTTCCGTACTCGAGCCAATCGCTTTCTGTGATTCCTACTTCAATCCCTCCCACGCCTCCCTGCCAAGTCGACTCAGAATCACAGAACGCAGCCTTGTGCCGTCTTGGTGGGATGATAGGTGGAGGTGGGTGAACAACATCACAAAAGTGCAGAATTGCAGCCGTGGGTCGAAATGGTGAGAGATGGTGGGTGGACACGAAACGGAGAAACATGAAGAGATAGCGTAATGGTGAGTATATATTCCCCATCCTATTTCCTACTCTCCTTCCTTTCAAACAATCCTCATCATCCTCTACCGGTAGAAAATCTGGTTGCCTATTCATCCCACTCCCCCAATTCGCCGAGCCACAAACCCTAACCCTGTACTTAGCTTAGAGAGAAAGACCAAAAAGGTATCATACACCCAAGGCTCCTCTCCTCCCTTTAGTATTTCACACTAATCAAATTACATATGATAGTATTTCACAGCCACTATTAAAAAACGAAAACAATGGGAAACCTCTGCTCCCTCAGCGAGTCAATCAGGGAGATGCGAATCGAAATCGGAGAACTACGGAATGACATTGCGAGGCTGGCAAGGGATAGAGAGGTGCCCGAGGTGCAGGCCGTGGGTGGAAGAACTACTACTCGTGGTGGTGGTGGTGGTGGTGGTGGTGGTGGGAGTAGTGGGGGCGGTAGTGGTGGGATACATCATCAAGCAACAGCACCTACAAGGAGGAGTTGGGCGGTTGCGCGCTATGGAAGCTCTGAGGAGGCCAGGGCAGCGGAGGAATTTGTGGGGAGGGTAAGGAGGTCAAAGAATTACGGGAGAGACAGGAGTTGAAGGAAGTAGAAGCCGCCGTCGTTCTGCACTATGGAGATTGCTTCTTGATATCGGTTGGGGATAAAGCATTTGGATAGGTGAAAATGTTTTTGTGTAGTTTAAGGAAGCTAAGACTTGAATCTTTATAACCTGATTCTCATATCAAAGACCAGTCATAACTGACTCAGCGAAGTGGGTTATCCCCTGAACTCTGCTGCCATCACACATGTCCCACTGAGGCCGAGATGTGCGGAGAATGCGGGTTCGCTACTTGGGCTGTGTCCATACCAACGGACTTTTCCTAGGCGCCATTTTAGAGCTTTGGATGGGGTTAATTATCGCGATGGTTTAAATTTGGTACATCTGGTTGCCACTCAAACCCTCTATTTTGAGCACGATTATAGGGTCTGCTGTAGAACTTTACCTGTATTTTGCCTTGGAGGGAACATCTGGCCGACACCAAAACACGATAATCAAGTTTCAATAACTGGGTTAAAGCGACATGGAATCATTAGGAGCTCTGGCCCGGCTATCTCGTCCGTGTATTGTGGGCCGTGGGGCTGGACCCTTAATTCAAATCTCCCAATGCGGCCTACAAACCTACAAATAAAGCCAGCTTTGACTTATTATAGGAACCTATAGCAGATACGAGAAGAGTTCTGAACATGTTTTATTTTGTAGAGATAGCTATAGAGGAGAAGTGTGCTTCAATCACGCACGGCGCGGGTATCGCAACACCAATACTACATTTCCCAGTGCCCTGTCAGGTGACAATGACCAGTCATGCCGTCGCTCCATTACGGTCTAACTACAATTCTTGGCATTTTGTCACGTGTGGCCAGACACACTTTGACTTTCCACACTTGGCGCGATTCCATCCACCTGCAACTGGCCTCCACCTTCATTTTGGCGTTGTCAGGGTTGGAAAAATCCAGGATTGTTAGACTCGCCCCAAGCAAACAACTTACAGGACTTGGCTGGAGTCAATAGCACCCATTTTTTTTGCCCAGGAGAACTAAGTTCTGGGTTGGAATTTCTCTTGGCACGCACGGAGATAATTTGGACGCTAGAGCTGCTCGAAATTTGCAAATTTTCTGCGTCAAATTACAATTAACTATGATACCGTGTTCTCTCCTTTGCTTAGAGATTCCGCTCCTGTTCACCAGGCTTCTTGCATTGCTGGAGGACGGGTGTCTGGGGTAGCTCTTCTTCCAGTCACTTTCAAGTCTGTTCCCGTGACCGGGACGGGGGGGCACACAGACTACCGCCAAGGATTTGCACTTAGTCCGCTACTCTACCCGCAGGCCCGGCCGGGAAGCAATTGAACAAGGAGTCGTAACTCTCCATACAGGCAAACTTCACAGCATCTGCTTCGCTGTTTCTGCCGGAGAGATAGCTCCAAATGCTGCATAATACAAGAGTCGAGTACACAATGGCTGGTGCATTTTCAACCCCCAGGGTGGTGTTCCGGTCGGGTGGTGAGGTCAGGGGAGACGGGTCTAATGCGAGTACACCTAAATAGCTGCGCGAGTAGCCATGCATATTCAAGCACAAACGATACCATAGGCATAATGGCACAGCCTCATTCGTCAATTGTCCAAAATACCTAAATTAGAGAAAATATAAGGCAGGACCCGGCCCCGCCCTTCCTTCAGCGCCTCATGGCCCACCTCCTTTGATCTAACTCCCCTGCGAAACAAAGTTTCGCATTATCGGACCTGTTGTCCTCCTTGATGGTGACAAATTAGGTTTTTATTACAAGGGCAGATTTTGTTCTATCGCCCGGTGCTGGTACCCCGGCAACCCGCCATCGGGCTGTTGGGGACACTGTATAAATCCTTCGGGGCTATCCTACAAGTAGCCCGTTGGTGGTGGTGGGCCCATTTTGGAGGTATATGGCGCTTACATCGCCTCCCAAGAAGCATGCCAATGTCCTAAAAATTTGTATCATCACACTCGCCGACAGGGAGGATGGAGAGGATAGAAAAATATTGAAAGTATTGTGCCTCCAAGCAGTATACATGAAGCCAAATTCTGCCTGCAGGTCTTCAATCGTCGGTACCGACAATCTATTTGAAAAGGCCACTTCCAGCATTAACGGTTCCGAGGGCAGACACAAGGCCAGGAAGCGGCGCGCGATCCCCCGTCTCTATTTGAGGAACTCTTCTTATCCTGCTCATCCGCAACCTGCAACATAACCCTAACATACAACATGGGTTTAACCTTACGCCCCTCTTACCTGCACACACGTAAACTTACTCATACCAGGCTTCTCCAGGAAAAAGAAATCTGGCGGTTTGGGTGTATCCCCAGACGGCCCGATTGCGGGATCCCCTTGTTTCCGAATCCCGTGGAGACTAGCTGACCCTATAAATACGTATTAATTTTTGAGCCCCGCGGAGTCCGCCGGTTTGCCTCTATCACCCTCCCAGACACTACCGCCCCCCCTTAGGACCCTAGAGACAGACCGGTCAGGCGTTTTTGTTCCTTGAGTTTGGTAGAGTCCTGGGCTTTTGCTTATGCGAGCACTTATGATACCAGGTTGACCATCATGGGGAAAGGGCAGAGTGAGGAAAGAATGAGACTAAAGGCTGGGACCATACCATCCAAACCATTTCCCAACCACTCTCTTGCAAAGAATATAAGACTGCCTTTCATATGCTAATTTTCAAGCGCCAAAGGTGCAATGGTAGATCTTACTGAGCCTTTCATCCGTCCAGGGAGTGGGTGTGCAAGGGTCGATTGGGTAAGCCAATGAAAATAAAATGTAGCTTGTCCAGCGGTTTCGTTTGCGCTTAGACTATGCGGGGTCTATTCGAGTGTCTACATATCCATAGCGGACATTGATGGAGGTGATATCTAGGAATTTCGATATCAAATGAAGAGGCGAGAAGCAAAAACTGAAGGGGAATGCGGAGAATCATTGATTTCATAATCCGCGACCACATAGATATATTTTGAAGGAAAATATAGAACGCCGAATTGTGTGCTCTCGGTGGCGGCAAAGGCACTGATAATGATGATATATTTTGGGCCCAGATGAGGATGAGGAAATGGTTTAGTCTAGGTGGGCGAGAAGAGAGAGAAAGAGATAAAAAAGCAGTAAGCAGACGTCTCCGCAACCCCCCGAACTTTGTTAGAATTTTGTCCACTAGAAACTATGACAATATGTAGCTCCAACCCACCCCGTGGTATCAATTTATTACGATACACTATCATATCCCAATGTATATTTTTAAAACTACTTCCTTCTTAAGTCGCTTCTAGCGCCGCGTCGCTAGTGGGGAGATCGGTTATTTGGGGATTCCATAATATCCCCTCTCTTCCCTCTCCTCTACCCCTAGCCATTCTCCCACCTCAGCCCTACAAAGCTCTCTGCAGAGTTCGACAGCACAAGAATACTAGCGTTTTCCCGAACTACAGCACCGAGTTTCCTATTGCTTCCGGCCCGATGCGTAATATTGAGTCATGAGGAGTGGGAATTGTTGGCGAAATCCGATTAATTGAAGAGCACGTGATGAGAGCTGGGCATTATTCTCCGTTGCCTCATAGCTCTTTGCGTGGTCTTATTGCGTCACTACTAATCACTCGCATCATTTTGCCCCTCAGGCTTCTGTATTTATCAGCTCAGCCAAAGAAGAGGGCTTTCTACTCGGGACGCCCGACATGGCTATCGAGCACAATACCGCGTGCGTCGAAATTAACAACCCCAAATAACTGTGAGTAATAACCAACTACAAAAAAAATTACTGTTTTTGTCACTCACATTTCAACAACTGGCTGATGCACAACATGCCCCTAAGGAAGTAACTGGGAACAAACCAAGGGAAATAGCAGAAATGGAAAGTATTGAAATACCACAGATGGCCAGCTTCCATAATTAGATAAAGCATGCCAAAAGTCATAGAGTTGGAAGAAATGGTATCATAGGAAACAAATTCCGTCCCCCGAAGGGTCCCAACTCTTAACTCGGTATGATATCGTACATGCAACAAAAAAAAAAAAAACTCAAAACGCCCGAAAGGACCACGTTGAATGGCACGGGCCGGTCTGAAAAGGGAAGCACGTTAGGAAAGGTTTACTCGTGTGTAGGAAAATCTGATAATTTAGGCCTTCGCACTAATAAAAGCCCATGGGGGGTCGTAGGGATATAAGGCCACCCGCACCGAATCAAATAGGCTCGCACTATCCTTGGAAAGAAGGAAAGGAAAGGAAAGAAAAAAAGGAAAGAAGGAAATTAACGTCGTCGCAGTAGGAAAACAGCACGGCCCTCCGGATGATTTCCGCTCCTTCGGTCGTTCGCTTCTATCAGTGTTCGTATCCCCCTTCTCGTGTATGTCTACGATAACAAAGGTTTTGAAAATCCCAAGTCAGTCCAGCCAAAGTTCTCAGCAGCCGCCCAAGCCCGGCGGTCCCCAAGCAACCACCGGGTCGAAGCTTGGGGCAGCCCAAGTCAAAGTCGCCAGCGGCCTAAGAAATTGGGAGATATCTATGAACAGTCTACGATCTTTCCACTTTTGATTACTGTGAACAGAATAAGATCAACCTGCTCCTTGTGGTGCGGACTCTGTTTAAGGCAAATATGTGTCATCTCCCGATCCAACCGCCACGACACCAACATCTTCTCAACCCATAAATTGTCCTACCTCACGTCACTCTATACCATTCTCCACGCAACTCTCTAACCACCGTGGCTGAATATAGATTGACCGAACGGTTTTGTTATGGCAAATCCTGTTTTAATAATAAAATATTTCTTAGAAGTGAGACGCAAGCGATCGCTTGAACCCTTGGTCTGCAAGTAACCCAGACGGGGCCCGGTTTTGGCCTTGAAAAACCGCTTTCCCACAGTCCGGCTGTTTGGGTTCGCTGCAGAGATCAACTACCGTATTTTGAAGGAAGGAACCTTTTGACAACACTGGTTACAAAGAGGCCATCAGTAATTCGCTACTATACAAAGTCCCGGCGATGGCCCCGACAAAGAAACCTTTGGATGGATATCTTCGCTTCACCCCCTTTATTTTTACTGGGTCAAACAAAATCCCCATCCGACAAGATATTTTCGGCTTGTCTTTTGGGAAAAATAAGCCTAACTTTACTCTACAGCGAGAAAAATGATAATAATAATGGTAATAATCTTATATCCTGAGTGCCCTTGCGCCAAAGAAATTGTTTATTAATCTTTTACGGTTTCCCATTCTATGATATTGTGCATAAATGACTGAGTAGAGAGCGATGGCAAGCAAGACCTCCCAGTTCCTGTGCCCCCTTTTTTATTTCTTGCATTCCGGGAGCTATCCAATCCTGTCGCACTCTACGAGCTTGAGGACGATAGGAACCTCCCTTCCCTGGGTATGATCGAGTCATCCGATACCTACCTCCAAAATAATGGCAACTATGATACCCCCCCAAATATCACTTCATGAACTCTTGTGACACTCAATACACCCTGGCGTTCTTCCCCTTACATATTTGGTTTTTTTTGGCGGAATTTTGAAGAGCAGATGTTCCGCGAACAGAGTGGAATATTCTCCAACCCCCAGACAAGAGCTCGTTGATACAGGGCGTGCCGGACCCCATCTCGGGGGTTAGAGAGTGAAATTGGCCGTAGCGCTACCGATACCACGGCCTCCACCCCCTCATTTCCCTAATCCAAGCTGAACCAAACTCCCTGTTTGGTGGTGAGGTGCCCGTCCAATTAAATGCTCACTCTCCTATGAGGAGTCTATTACTCTTTCCTCCGTTGCCAAGCTCGCGTTCACTACGATAGCTCGAGTATGGGAGCAGAAGAGATCGGACGGCGAGGAAATAGATCCCATAAACAGATTTCCCTTCTTCACCGTCCCGAGTGCCTCGTGCTTTCTCCCTCGAAATTAATTCTTTCCCCCCCAAAAAAAAATGTCTACACAGTGTGCAAACATCCTAAGAATTGCTGGAAATCGTCGATGCTGCTTGGTATGCTCGGAACCCGTTCTATGGTTCCGCCCACGATAAACATGTACTATGAGGATATCTTTGTCGCAGTTTATTTATACTCCGGTCTTTACCGTTGGTTAGGATAGTTGAGTTGTCAAGCGATAGGGTGAGCGATAGTGTTGCAAGAGGTGAACGAGAGAGAACCCCGCCACCCCTCCGGGATCTGAATTTTCTCTAGCACTACTAAGCGTCGGTTCGTTCCGCTTCCTTAGCATCGCCATTCCGCCGTTCGTTGCTTTCCCACCCACCACCTAGTGTTGCCCTTAACTTGTCCTGTAGGCGAGTGCGGAGTGCAGTACCGGTAAGTTACTCGAGTATCATATGATACCAAATGAAATTTGAAGTTGGCCGCTTAAGAGGCCCGGCGGTTGGGAGGCTGTGTGAGTTGCAAATCAATTACCGGTAGGGCTAACCTATCCATTGGTTGTTCTGTTATTACTGGCACCCGGGTACGCATAACTATCCTACTTTGGCGGGAAGCTCGATCGGGGAATTTCAACTGCCGGGTCTGTAGGCTAGGGGGAGGCTGTTATCTATTTTCGAACCGAACCCTCATTCTTATTTACTCTCACAATGGAAGTATTAACAACCAACCCCCCTTGCTGACAAATGGTCATGGTTCCGTGAGATGGCCGGACGCGAAGTGCAAGAGGGGTGGTTCTGTGCAGCATTTGGGTATTAGGAGACGTGCCGATCGGTCTGCAACCCAAGACAATCAATTTCTTTGTTTCCGAACCCTGTTTTCCAATCTCTCCTCTGAAGGCTATGCTGTACCATGAAAATGTTGCGATCGCATTGTGTTGATGGTCGCCAGTGAACCAGAATGCCCAGTCGGGTGGCAGTACTGAACTGTGCTGGTTGAACGCGAAGCTGGAAGTGTAGAATCGCTACTGGTGCGGGTCTTTATTTCAAGTGGGCGGAGTGGGATGGTAGGATATGGGCGTTGGTTGGTGATAATACTTGCCCCTCGCAACAAGTGCCCGGAAACAGACTCCATTACTATTATAATCCTTCCGAGAGGTTTTCTTACTTGTTACACGAACCGTGATCCCGGTTTTCTACCAATCACATACTGCCACGTCCCTTTTCACCAGGCCTCATTGTCTCCACAATATTATCCCCCTTCCCCTCCAGAGGCTCAGGTATTGATGAGGAGGATGGAGGAAATGGAGGAGAAATGGAAAAAGAAGGGAAAAAACAAAGTACCCGGAAACAAGTGTCGTGAATTTGTATGGGCACTCAGATGTGCGGGTTTTTTTTCCTAGATATTTTGCGAATCCCTGTTTCTGGGTCCTTATTGCCTAGGACAAGTAGGAGATGAATGTGAAATGGTAGCCATGGGACGGCGCTGGTAAATATATATTCTCCATCCTATCCGTCTCCTTCCTCCCTCCCCCCCTCCCCTCCCCCCCCCCCATATCGTGACCTTATCCCCATTATTCTTCCCCGGAAGATCATCTAGTTGCTTGTACCCCCCCCCTAGCTGACCACAGCCACGGATCTTGGCCCTACGTCGGAGAAGAAAATACAAAAGAGGTATCACACACCCAAGATTCCTCTTCCTCCTTTAGCAATTCACACTAAGCACACTACATAGTACTTTGCGGCCACCGGTAAAGAAATGGGAAACCACTGCTCCTGCAGCGAGTCAATACGCGAGATGCGAACCGAAATCGGGGAACTACGAAAGGATATTGCGAAGCTGACAAGGGATAGGGCGGTGCCGAAGGCACAGGTCGGGGGTGGAAGAACTACTGCTCGTAGTGGTGGTGGTGGTGGCGGTAGTGGTGGGGTATACGGTCAAGCAACAGTAGCAACAAGGAGGCGTTGGCCGGTTGGACGCTACGGAAGTTCTGAGGAGTCCAAGGCAGCGGAAGAATTTGTGGCTAGGGCAAGGAGGTCAAGGAACTACGGAAGGGATAGGAGTTGAAGTGGTTGGGCAGGTGAAGATACTTTAGTATAGCCTAAATAAGCTAGGAACTTAGGGCGAGTTTAGCTCACCGTAAGCCACGCACGCTCTTAATTGCTGGAATTTTATTCTCGTATCATACCAATGACCAGTCATAACCCTTCCAGCGAAGTAGATTATTCCCCGAACTCTGCTACTACTTCTGTTAAGACCTAGGAAGGTGGAGGACACGCACTTGTTAATTGTTGTTAATTGCGCTGGGTCTAAACTAGTGGGCATTCCCTAAGTGTCATTTCAGCACTTTGGACGGGGGCAATTGTTTCGATGCTTTTGCCTAGCCCTTTCCGGCTGCCGCCCAAGACTTCATTTCGAGCCCGGTCGGGGGGCTCTGTGGTAAAAACTCTACCTCTCGTTGGAGTGGTATGTCTGGTTGATACCAAAACATGATAATCAAGTTGTGATAGTAGGGTCAGAAATGCATTGGAGCCATGAGGAGTTCTGGCCCGGCCATCCCCGAAGGGTATGGTATCGTTGGTGGGGATGGGCTCGCAATAACTCAAAGCCCCAAATACCACCCGCAAACCTGTCGACAAGGCCAGCTTTGACTTATGGCGGGAACCCATGGATGTCCCTAACCCAATGACGAGTCGTGCCGAGCAAGTCCGCTCGATAGAGACAGCTATAGAGCGAGGAGAAGAGTACTTCGAACAAACATGGTACGCTCATTCTAATATTAAAAGCACGATTCTTGGCATCTCGTGGTGGATGATAGGACACACTACCACCCCACTCCTGGCGTGAACCATCAAGCCGAAGCCATTGTGGTTTCTTGCGAATTCTAACATTAAACTACAAATCTGAGTATTTTGCCACGGATGACCAGACACACTGTCACCTTACCCCGGGCACAAACCGTCAACTTGTAATTAATTATAGTTTCTTCACGCAACTACCATTTTGGTGTTGACGGGATTGAAGCCAGGTTGGTAGACTACAAATCAGGGCAAAACTTTCAAACAGTCGTCAGGTTCCGAAAACCCCATGTCGACCAGACGCGTCCTTTGAGAATACTCCGCCAATGGCACCAATTTTTTTTTCTAATTCGGAAAATCCAATTCTGAGTTGAAACATCAAGTTTCATGGCGTGCACTCTCATAGTTTGTGTACAGTACTGGCTACTCTAAATTTTCAAATTTTCGAAAACGAATAAAGAAAGAATGTTATCTGACCCTACCGAGTACTCTCCTCATTTCTTAAAAGCTCCGCTCGTCTCTCTAAGGTCATTACATTGTTAATTTAGGAGAACGGATTGCGGGGCTCATTTCCAGTATTATTGGAGGGATGTGTGAAATGGGAATGATTGGGACGGTGGTTTCACGGCGTGAGGCGGATCGGAGAGAGAAGAGTTGGATATAAGTATGATCTACAAAGGGTAGAGTCAAACCAGGTGAGACAGCGCTAGCGCCCTCTTGTGCATAATCGCCCACGTATGATACCCTCAGCAAGTATCTCACCGTGCAAGACGAGTGACTGACTCCAAATGAAGCCCAATTATACACCGCTGCATTTCGCTAACTATTTCTACCAGAGGGATAACTCCAAATGCAACAAAATAGAAAAAAAAAAGAAGAGCCAGATAAAATATGGCTGGTGGATCTTCGACGACCAGGGGGTGTTCCAGTCGGGCCGTAAGGTCCGAGGGGAAACAAGTCCAATATAATACAAGTGCACACCTAATGGCTGCGCAAGAAACCACGTAGGTCAAAGGACAAACAATATCGTGAGCACAAAATGCAAGCTCATGTGCTAGTCGTCCGAATTGGGTGGAGAAGATATAACGCAGAACCCTTTTCCGCCGTTCCTTTAGCCCTCAATGGTCAACCTCCATCCGTCCAGCGCAACTGAGCCTCAAACTTATTTCCCATTGTCGGGCCCGTTTTCTTCCTTGGTGGCGGCCGTATTGGGGTGCCCACCACGAGAACAGACTTTGTTCTGCCGTCCTATCCCGATATCTCGGCAACACGTCGTCCGGCTATTGGGGACACTGTCTAAATCTCCCGCCACAACCCCGAAGGGCAGTCAGCCCGTGGGTAGCGGTGGGTATATATATATATATTGGCGGCACACAGCGCCCACATCGCCTCCCAAGCATGCATGCAAATGTCTCAAAAATTTGCATTACCGTGCTCACCGCCAGGGTGGATGGAGAGGTGTAGTACCTACCTCGTCTCTCCAGGGCACTATCTAACCACTCCCATCAAAAAACGCGGCCTGGCCGCTTAACTCCCATATGTCAATCTTCAATCACCAAAGGTTTAGCAATCTGCAACAATATATCCCGTTGAACCCGCGCGCGGTCTCGGGAGTAAATGTACAAACTTCGACCCAAGTAAGCCAAATAAAAGCGGGATCCAGATTCTTCGGCTATTTACCACACATTAAAACTAGCAGCAATCCTCCTAAATACTGGTCCCCCGGCAACGGATATTGATTGAGTGGGGAACTCTAGAAGTTCAGGTATCAAATTGGATGATGACAAATGAGAATAGAGGGAGATTGCCCACGAGCAAGAGAGAGAGTTCTGGGAACACGGCCGCAAAATATCTTGAAAGGGTGAGCAACTCCGGAGCCATATGACGGTGGGTGATACCAGCGATATTGTGAGCAATGGCAGCAGTTTTTCGGTGCCGATGAGGGTAGGGAAAGGGTTCGGTTAATCTGGGGGTGAGGGGGTTGAAGAACGCAGCAAGCAAGTATCTCGCCTAGATTATGGGCCCGCGAGTACCCAATGTGACTGGGCAATTGGAAAAACTTGCAGCTTTATTTCCCAGTATGACATCAATTTTCCACGATACACTATCCTACCATAGATTCGATTGATGCCACCATCCTTCGTCACCTCTGCCATGGTCTTTCTGGCTATTACTCAACGAGAGGATTAGTCACTTGAAGATTCCATGATATCTTCTCTCTTCTCCCTCCTCCATCCTTGGCCACTCTCCCATCTCAACCCCACAAATCTCGCTACAGAGTGCGGCAGCACAGGAACACCAGTGTTTTTACAAACCCCAATACTGCGTTTAGTATGGCTCTTGCCCGAGGAGTAATATTGGGTTGCGAGGGGTAAGAATTGCTGGAGGGGGAATCCAATTAATTTCAGAGCACGCGATGCGAGGCGGACTCTATATTTGAGCCCTCTTAGCACGCGCCACCAACAAACTCTGGTGTCTTACTGCGCCCTGCGTAGTTCCAATGGCGCCACAGCTGACAACTCCGACTCGATAATTGTAAGTAATAATCAACCCCCCCCCCAACAATAAAAAAAACCTAAATTCAAAAAACACAGATTCCAATAGCTAACTAGTGCATAACACACGCACGCACTTAAGGAAGTAATTGGGAATAAACAAAAGCGAAATGACATAGAAAATAAAAATATACAGTATTGAAATATAAAGTTGACCTAAAAAACCAGGAAAAGCGTCTGCCAAAAGTCATAACGTTAGAAGAAATTGTAGCGAGTAAATTTGGGCCTCTGAAGAGTGAAAACTCTTAGCTCAGTAGTGCATTACAGGAAAGCCCAAAATACACTAAAGGACTGCACTACGCACTAGTGTGCAGCCACGGCTTCGCAAATGGTTTAGAAATGTAAAGAGTGATACCCCACGATTCCAATCTAAAACTATCAATTGGGCACATTATCCTCCATAGCCATACTCAATTCCAGCAGACTTCTCTCTCTTTCTATTTCTAGAAAATTTTCTTTAATCCCCTAAATATCACCCCGCCCTTTCAGCCCCCAATCACCCATTCCTAGCTTCCTTACTCCTTGACATTTAATTCTTCCTTGTCAGACTACCGTCGGGTGATAGCACTCTTCCAAGATTCCGGAAGCCCTAAACGACAACTTGCCTTCTAGCGGTGCAACTACCATTTATTTTGGCATTAACAGTATGGTAGTGGGTCCAATCATCATATTCCCACTCTTCACTTACCCATCCTCACCACTCGTACCCTCTGCCTTAGCTATTGACTATATATGGGCATCCTACGCCCATGCCCCTACCGGCCATAGCAGTAGCTTTTAGCCATCCACACAGACAAACTGCCGTATTTGCAAGTGAGCAACTTTGTGACAACACCGGTCCCAAAGAAAAAGGCTCCAGAAATCCACTGCAAAGCCCAATTGAAGCCATCGACAAAGGGACCAAGTAGCCAGCGATGACGTGCAAGATCTGCGCCTAGTTCCTATGCCCCCCTTTTTTTATTCCAATTTTGGCCTGCGTTCCGTGAGCTTTCTAAACTAACTGTGGGGGCAAGAGGAGAGTCCCCTTCCCGCCTCCGTAGGTATGATATAACCAAGTCCCACGATACCCACCTCCGAAATAACGGCAACAATGATATGATACTTCTACAAACACCACACCATGCTCTCACGTGACAGGGTGACACCTAGTACACCCCGGGGGTTCTTACCTTTCCAGGTTTAGGGTTTTGCACGAAATATTCAAGAGCAGTTATTCCGCGAACAAAGTGGGGTATGCTCCCCCTGACGTAATATGCCGGATCCCATCCCGCCGGTTTGGGCGTGTAATTGGCCGTATCCCTACCCACACATTTGCCCCCCTGTTTCCCCGATCTCAAGCTCAAACTCACTGTTTGGTTTAGTGGCGCTTGTCCAGTTAAACGTTTACGCTCCCATGAAGGGGTCTATGACCCTTTCCTTTGTTGCTAGGCTCGCCCTCACCATGGCTCGAGTATGGAGCAACAAAGACAGGACAGCAGACAGCAAGGAAAAACCCGTCAAAAACGGGGGGTTTTTTTTTTCTTGTCTTTTTTCTTCGCGCCCTCAGCGCCTGGGACTCCCCCCCCAAAAATTATTCACTTTTCTTTCATATATATATATATATGCAGTGCGCAAACACCAAGAATAATATGAAGTATTGTCTAGAAATTTTCCTAGCACCCAATACCTGCATTTCGCAAAATTCAATGGTTGTTGTTCTGCGGGTTTGTGGCTGGGGTAGCTTGCATTGTACAGTACCCCAGCTACCGTACTGGCTTTCCCAGACAAAAACACTCGTCTTGGCAGGTGCGGTGCTTTACGATACTTGTATGATATCATACCTAGAAATTATATGCGGACAAAAGGCGCCAACCGAGTTGGTGGCGATTTTCATGGTGTGGTGTGATAGGAAACGAAAAAGTGCGAAAAAGTGCAAGAAAAGACTTGTGCGGCAGCTAGAGCACGAGCGCTAGGCGCGTGCGTTAAGTCGGGCGACACCCATCCACTCGGGTACTGTACAGTACCGTACTCGTACTCGCAGTGACATGTTTTGTGAAACCGAACCAATTAATGTGTTTCCAACCCCGCTATAGCTCAAACCTCAATATCCCGCGTAAGTACCCAGGCTGAGCTGGCGAAACACCATCATCTCATTATCTTGTACTAGTACTGGTCGTGGGGTAGTACTGGAATGGTTTGGCATTAGGTTGTGAGCGCAGAATCCCTACAGTAAGGTTCTTACTATAGGACGGGGAGGCCAAATCGGTACTGAAATAGCAACCATGGTATAGCAATGGTGAGTATATATTCTACATCCTATCTTCCTCCCTTTCCTATTGGCGATAGTTAGGTCCGCCGATGTCATACTTGCCTCCTCTCGAGTTGTCACCAAACATTGGTGCGGCGGAGGTGTTATTTGGAAGTGTGAGGGTTTTCTAGGTAGAGTATATGAATGAGCGAGTATCATAATATCATAAGATCGGGAGCAGGCACTCGGAATAACTCGAAGCTTCCAATGCCTCCAGCAAACCTACCAACAACGCTAGCTTTGACTTACCGTAGGAGCCGATAGCAGTCCCAAATCGACTACAAGAGGGAGTGCCTAATAAGCCCATTGGGTAGAGATAACTATAGAGAAAATGGAGCTCGAATGAGCATGGCACCCGCCGCGTTCTACACTGCCACCTTTCTGGAGGCACAGACTTATCAAATTGGAACCACCGTGATTACTCGAGCAGCCTAAAAATAAAACCCAATTCTTGGCATTTCGTCAACTGTAACCAGAAGAGACTTTGACTTTGCTTTTGGCCCAAAACTACCAGCTTGCAATTAATTGCAGTTCCCTACCGCAGCCCACACATTCGCATATTTAAGGTTTTTATAGGGTATTAATGTGGTCCAGAGGAGTCTCACCACTTGAAGTTGGCTTTGGACTGGTTTAGTTGCGGATTCATAGAGAAAATTTTAACTATAAGAGTGGTGAAACAACCGTTATCTCCAGGTATTTAGGAGGCTGGATCTTTTGGAAGTAAAAGGGGGATAGAAAATAGGGAATAAGATTGCCGGAAAGGGAGGTTTCTAATATTAATCGAGTGATAGTCCATGATAGTGACACCTTATTTCCAACTCATTCATGTAGGAAAATAATGTATTTCACTAGTTTATGGATTGGATTTTGCTTGCCCCTCTCTCAGGAGAAATATCGTAAAAGGAATTTTCACACCAACAAATGATGGGAATTTGGGGACATTCATCCCCTAGAAAGATGAACTTATAGAACCCCAGAACAAAACCCTCCTCCCCACAATGAACAGAAATATTCGAATCCGAAATTATCGTAGGGTAGAGATAACGGAGATTTTACTGTACGAGCGAGCGGCCGTTCAAGCAGCCACATATCATGCCTGTAGATCAAAGCACAAATGACATGATGAATATACCGGCACAGGCTTGCGCGTCGGTTGCGCAAAACGGACAGAGAAATTACAACCAAAAACCCGGCTCTGCCACTCCATCAGCCCCATGTAGCTCCGTCCCTCCAGCTCCTCCGCACAACTTTGCTTTCCATTGTCGGGCCTATTGTCCCTCTTGGTGGCGGCAGCATTGGTGTTTTCATCACGAGAAGAGACTTTGTACTACGGCCCAGTCCTGGTATCTATGAAGCCCATCACCGGGCCATTTGGGACACTTTCTGAATCTCTCGTGGTCATCCTGAACAGTACCCACTGGCATTGGCAGGTTCATTTTTGTGGCACATGGCGCTTACATCCCCTTCCAAGCACGCACGCAAATGTAGTAAAATTTGCGCCAACTCACTCACCGACAGGGTCGATGGAGAGGATATAAAAGTGCCCAAAACACCGTGCCCGCTAATAGAACAAGTGATGTCAAACTCCGCCTGTAGGTCCTCAGCCGTTGGCATTGACAACCCGCTTGAAAAGGCCTCATCCATCTCCCATCGCTTCGGAGGCCGGATATAAGCCGAGGGAGAGGTGTTCCATGCCACATCCCTATTTCCGTAGGAATCCTTATCCAGCATATGCTCAATCTTTAATATAGAATATACACCGTTGGTCCCTATACTCCTCTTACCGGCATATAAACTTACTTATATCATACTAGATTCTCCAGGAAACCAGAATTAGGTGGTTTCGATGGACTCCCAAAGAGCCCGATGGCAAGATCCCCTTGGTTCCGAATCTCGCGGGGACCAGCTGGCGGCCTACAGCAGTTTAAGACTTAGAGATGAATAAAGCTTGCGGACCCTTTCTGACGGGGGGGTAAAATACACCCCCTTTATACCCTCCGCTACATGAGCATAGCACCATATAAAGGAAATATCGACAAGCTACTAGCATACATCAGGGTAAAATGCAGTCACTGTAAATGGCGACCCCCTTTAACCAGCAAAAACACGAAAACGGGGGCGACTCTTCAAGCTGCAGAACGAAAAACGACAACGATGATCAAACACCGAAATAGGTACGACCATCGGACGGCGGAATGGTATAACAGCCAACAACGCAGCGTGGAACGGCGGAACGGCCAATGAAGAACAAACAGTGAAACGATTACGACGATCAAACGGCAAAACGTTGCGACGGTGAACAAGGAATGTGAAAAATGCATCATCGATAACGAACGACGAAATGGGGAACGATGGAACGATTGAACGGCGAACACATAATAGAGCTGCGAACAATGAAACGCTCCAGTACCGGTAGTCAAATGACGAAACGGCGATGTTGAAATGAAACGAAACGACGCTTAGTAACACTAAAAACACTCTGATCGCCAACACACTACTTGGGAGAGTGGGGAAGTTCCCCGCTCAACACCCCTATCTCACGACAGCACAATTAACGGTAAAGACAGGAGTACAGAAAAACCACGACAAAGATATCTCCTTATACTTCCACCCCTCGCCAGACACATCCATTCCAATCCATCCTCATCCACATAAGTCTTCCACTTCTCCACACACCCCCATGGTGGGGGCATTGGGCCCGCCTACTGGTGGATACCTGATTGGTGTAGCCGGTATAATATACTATATCAACAATGCGAACAAAAGAAAGACAGGCTTCGCAAATATTCACTGTTCGTCGTCTCCGCGCAGTCCCCTGATGTCTCCCGTTCCTGACTCCCCCGTTTCCGACAGACCCCTCTTCTCCTCCCACATGCGCAAATCCAAAGCGCATCTCCGAAACCTCTATCCCTATAAATGATAAAACAAAATGCACATTTAGAGCCTACGAGCGAGTTCCTAGCATTGCCGAAAGGGTTCCGGACATGTAAAACAGCTTCCGAGCATGTTGGGCGGTATCCATGATTTCCAACAAGCCATGTGTGTATGCCACATGACCGACACACATATATGACCCACAAGAATAGCAAGACGTAATATTCAACGGTCGACAAAATGAATGTTGTGTTGGCTGTCTTCCAGAAGGCCTTCTCGGGATGGGGATGATTAGAGCGGGAATGACAGTTAGTACCGGAATGCCTGGAACAGTTGGGAGTATGGTAGTATGGGTGGGCTCTGCCGAAAAGGATAAACCCCATTCAGGATGAAGTGAGGAGATCAACCCAATCAAAATGTTTACTCGATTCCCCTCCTGCGCGATCGGTATAGTATCCCAGTCAACCAGGAGGAGCGTGCCCAATGACCGATCGGTTCCGACACGAAACTAATTACGATACCGGTATAGTATGTCAAAGTGCGGAGTATGATACCAACCAACAAAGGTTCCGTTCAGGGCTTGTATATATGCACACAAGATGCGGTCGCAAATTGAAAATGACAGCCCCAAACGCGACCTGGCTAAAAATAATAGCAATAATTGGAACTTGGTCACTAGCTAGAGAACTAGAAATAACAAGCGAAGGTATTGCGTCTAATAACTACGCTTGCATGGACTACCGGTGTGGGAGGTTTGATGATCCTTCCCTTACCGGTGCTGTACAGTACAGTGCCAGTGGTTGGATGGTGTTTCGACCGAGCTACGCTTTGTGGGGATCATTGCCCTGGGACCCGCTCGATACGCGGAAGAAGAGACGGAGGAAACTTGACTTGAATCGCTATTGAGTAAATTGACAGAAGGAGCAAAAAGATATTAAGCTAAACCAGATTAAGGCGAGAAAGACGTGATCAAGTCTACGGTACTGTACTCGAGTAAATCGCTGTCTAACTATGATAAGACAATAATAATAATATTATTATTATGAAAGAGCCTCATAAAATTCTGCATGCCAAGCTCCCAAACAAATACACTCTCAGAAAATACCGGTAAGTTATCCTATCATACCAACCAAGCCTCCACTCCACGCCTGTCGCGTGCGTGCAGTAGTCTACCTATAAGTGACCCGAGCCCCTTGTCCTCGTATTGGGCTCCGCACAGAAGTGTTGGGGGGTGTCTTGAGACCCTCCCCCACACTCATATTGCTTCCCAATTCGTGGGCTCAATGGACACGCTTTATGGGGTAAGTTAATAATATTGATAGCAGGAACTTTCCATAAATCCCATTGGCAGCCTTTTTTGTGCTCTTATATTTTTATTTGTACCGAAAGCTCTTGATACGCCCAAAAAGTAAGATATTTTTGGCTCAGAGCGTGGGGGGTGATGCCTACGAACTTCCGCGCTCCAGATACACCAAAAGGGGCATGGCTACCGTATAGAATACATGTGCCGGTATGATACCTCCTCCCACTCGACTCGCATTTCTCCGCTCTTCTGTGGTTATTCGGATTTTTTTTTTCGTGATTTTTATACTACCTGCCGGGTTTGAAATACACTCGAAACTTTAGGAACATTCCCGTGGGAGCCGGTGTTTCCAGAGTATGGGATACTTTCGGTGTAAAACGGGTATCGAGCGGGGGCTTTTGATCGACCCGCACTAGGGCGTTTCAAAGTTGAAAAATGAAGATTTCTCGGTAACGGGTAACTTAGAGCGGGAAGTTGCATTAGGTTACTTTATAATGTTAGCCAATCATGTCCCCATGCTTGGGGGTACATAGCATATTTGAGCACACCAGGGTAACCTGAAGGGGAAAAGTGTCGAGGTTGAGGTGGTACAAGGGTAGGAACCAATTAACCGGAACAGACAAGCATGTATGATATTTAGCTAGTTAGCCTCAAATAACTGTTCAATAACTTCTTGCCGGGTACTGTACTTACAGACAATAAAAAGTCAAAACTCAAGAGATTTTTGCTATAATGTGGATAATTATTTCTAAAGTCATTTTTCATTTGTGCTTCATCTGCGTATTCCACTGAGTGGCTGCTCAATATTAAGCGGTTCTATTACAGGTAGACTACCGGTGTGGGAGGTTTTATGTTTCTTCCCTTAGTTGGATGGTGTGTCAACCAAGCATGCACCTTGTGGCTACTATTGCTCTGTGACCTGACCGATAAACCGATGGATAGAGGAAGGGAAGTTGACCTGGAATCCAATTGCAGTAAATAGACCAACAGAGATGAAGCAAAGGGGGTTGAAGTTGAATCTGATTTAGATAGGCACGCACCGCTATCTAAATGGTTGTTGTTGAGGGGTGGTTGAGCCTGTCTAACTAGGAAGGCCAGCTCCCAGTTTAAATACAAGAAAGTGTTCATGCCAAGGCATGTACAAAGACAGGAAATTCCATGGGGTAAGGACCTCATGGCTCACAGACAATCCCCTATTAACTCAATATCCCCTCCACACCGGTAATAAGTGCTCTATCAACAAAGGCTGAACGATTATAGAACCGCCAAGGAGGGCGAATCTCTGTCACGGCGGAAAAAAGAAAATAATCGGAGACCAATCCCCCCCCACCCACCTCAAACGCGTTGGATAGAAACAGGCTTCTCGCATAAGACGCCTTCGGGGGCTCTATCCCGGTCCGGGGAAAATGGTATATTGGAGATAATACCACCGGGAGGCTCCAATTGAATTTAATTGTGATTTTTTCTTCTCGGGAATTCTTAGCGGGAGGTGGTTACGGGAGGAATTATATTTTGGTGGTGTTTTCAGGTGGGGATATTGTCCGCTCACCTGGTCTACCGTACTCGATGTAGTCTATGTTCAAGGCGATTCGGTGCGTGGAGATTGAGATGGTCATGGTGGGAGTACAAGTAGGTGTATCAATATCCCCTCGTTTGTTCCCGAATTTCATCGAACGTCGCTTAGCGTCCTTCGAGGCGGCGGGAACTTTGGCGCTGTACAAGTATTGTACGAGTACCCGTACCCGAGTGCCAAGCTCCGCTCCCCCTATTTTCCGGATAAGTGCATTTTGCACTTTTTTCTACACCACCATACAAAAATTTTCTTTCTTTCACGTAACGTGACTTGTCAGGTTATCCGAACACCAACTCAGCTGAGGTTAAAAGATGGATAAGCAACTCCAGAATATGGCTTCCTCTAGAGAGGCTATGGAAACTGATCGGTCAGACTCCCCAGAATTGCCTACTGCTGGTGGTGGGCACTCGGGGGAAGATCCTGGCTTCACCCAAATCAAGAAAACCCTTTGTGAATTTTTGTCTGTACACGGGCTACCAAAGAACTCCCCTGCTGCCAAGGTCGTCACCTCGTTGGACGAAGATGACGTCGGAACGGCAGAGAAGACAACATACTTGTTGGTACTGGGTCTGGCACAACAGGTCAAGGCGCTCATGGTTGAGAAGCAAAACATGGCCAAGACGATCCGGGATATTAAGAATGAAGGAGAACTGATCCAAGAGGGTCAAATGAAAACGGTTAAGATCTTGCAGAAGGCTCCTGTTGAGGCTTTCAAGTCATATGCACAGGCCATGGCAGATGCTGGGACACAGACCCCTAAGAAGGGAGATAAGAAGAGAAAGGCAGATCAGGGACCAACGCCCCCAAAACAGCCTAATCCAAAGATCCCGAAAGGGGAACATGAGACTGACAAGGAGGACCAGGGATGGGAGGTAAAAAGTTCAAAAAAGAAGTTGAAAGCGAAGCACTCGGTGGCTAGGAAATTGTTCACGACTAGGATTCAGGCGGTCCCACTTTGGCACCAAGTCAGAGATGAGGCCAGAATATCCATTACGATCGCAGACACCCTGATAAAGTGCAAGTGCAAGGCTCCGATAAACCTACAGGTTTATTCCTTAGATGGAATGGTACGGTGTTGCTAACTACTCCGGCGGGTTTCGATTTGTTGCACTACATGAAATGCCTAGAGAAAATGACCGAGGCATTGAATTCAGTGATTGATAATGGGGAGGTACAGTTCTTGGCTTTCAGGAGGGCCCCAACCGATGTGGATGTACTCATCAATGAAGTACCTTTCGATGCCATCCCGGAGGACGAAAAGGAATTATCTGCAGACATCAAGAGTGCTTTTAAACTGTCCCATGATATTGATGTTTCAAGCGCCAAATACCTCAAGTTGAGGGAGGGTGATAGAGAAAGGAAGAGAGCGACTTCCATTATCGTAAGGATACCGGAGGCCGCGGTCGAGAAGATCACCCCCAGGGTCCTGCTCTTGGAGAAATACAAGGAAGCCAATGTTATGTGGCAAGCGAATTCGACTACACAGTATACCCGGTGTTGGAAGTTTGGACGACTCAAAATAGGTTGTAAACAAAATGACGACACGTGCCAGATCTGCTCAAAGGACCACATAGAGGAATCCCACAAATGCTATCAAACTGCCTGTAGGGGTTACAAGAAGAAAATACCAGATTGTTGTTCTATGACACCTGCAAAATGCCCGGCCTGTGGGGGATCACATTCAGCCAGGGATACGGACTGCTCAGAGAAGGTCAGAGTCAAGGAGTAAGCAATGGCGAAATATGACCAGAGGATGGCACCCCTAGCCAATGCTGGTGCTTTGGGAACCCAGAACTAGGCTATTGAGCCGGGATGGAGGGGGACCTTAGAAGAGATGATGGTAAGCAGAAGATCAAGAATAAGGTAGTACTGTTAGGAATACCAGAATCCAATACATAGAAACCACCCTAAGTAGGGTAACCCCACTCGGAATTGGAATCTCTGGTCTCCAACACCCCCCTCCGGCTCCCTTACGGGGCCCGCGCATCATCATATATACTAATCTCAGTGGCATCCTGTGACTATATTACCACAGAATTGAAGGTGGTAGAATAATAGCATATACATCGTGTAACCGGTACGGGTACTCGGTTATTGGTTTTGTTTTATGTTTTGTTTTAAGTATCGCTTTGATACTTGGTTTGTTATAAGTATCGTTTGATACTTGGTTTTGTTTTATATTTTGTTTTAAGTATCGCTTTGATACTTAAGGAGTTTTATCAAAGTGTATTGATTGATACCTTTGATTAGTTTCGTTCATGCTAGACATGAACAGATTTGTGTACTTAAAGACCGCCTGTTTCTACAATAGAAAAGGCAGACTTCGACAGACAGTATTTCAATATACTTGGTTGAACGGTTACTTCTTTGTTCCTCAGTACATCCTCGAAGCCTCCTTTAGTTCTCAGCTCTCGCCTCCTCTCCGGAAGAGCAGGCCACCTGCCAACTATCGTATCTATTACCGATAATGTGATTAGCATCTTGCGAACATGTTACATTTTTTTAACCTCAGCAAGTGGTTAAGAACCTGTCCCCGGATTTAGGCCTGATGAACCTATCGATATCCACCTTAGAACGCTAGCAGAGAGAAGTGGCAGAATCACGGCATATTCGGCTTCGTCTCAAATCCAACATGGAGTCTTTGACGACTAGGAGTGGGAAGCCAATCCCACGACAACACCTTACAAGAAAGAAACAACCCCGGCACTCTGCTAAAGAGCTGGGCGATGCTGCGAATACGGAAGACACACAACCTCCAGGAGAATTCCCTTCTACCCCAGCAAAGAAGCCTTCCTTTGAACCTCCAATCGACCCCGAATCCAGCAGCGAATCGGACATGGCTAGTACAGGAGAAGGGCCCTCTGGAGGAGGAAAATCGCGGGGTTGGCCTGAAGAAGAGGAAGTACCTGCAGTATTTGAACCTTCTAAGTTTAAACTCCACCTCCCCGTGAAGTTTACAGGGGAAGGAAAAGACCTCAAACCTGAAGCCTTTGACTGATGGGTGACGGAAGTCACACACTATCTTCTCCTGCAAGGGAAAGATGTGGAAGATCCTACGACAGGACTATACATTGGATCATTCTGCGAAGGAAAAGCAACCGACGCATACCACCAATGCTATAAGGAATATGGCGGAAATGTAAGATTAAGAGGATCTACAGTTCTCGATTACCTGAAAGGACGATTCCAATCCTCTATTACCAATGACCTCCTATACAACAAATTCAACCGGCTCCAGCAAGTTAATGGAATGCATGTCAAGAGAATCACTGATGTGACTACAGACCTGTTGATGTATAAGGACCGAATGGAGAAAGGAAGTATCTCCAAATACATCCTGAAGCGACGATTCTACGACACTATACACCCTACCCTCCGGCGAGAAGTAGAACTGCTCGAGGAAGACGGCGACGATATTGTAATTATAATTGCAAGTGCAAAACGAAAGAATGCCATTCTCTATGAGACTAAGGCCTACAAAATACAGACATCCTCTAGTAGGAATAGCCAGCCATGGCACAAGGCCTCTAGTAACTCTAAAGACGATACTCCGCAGGTTTTCAAGAAGAAAACAAACCCTTCCAAAGAATCGAGACGGCAGAAAAGAGAATCTTTTGAATGTGGAAAAACAGGACACATGGCAGAGAACCGCCCTACGAAGAAAGGGAAAGGAAAGGCAATTAAGCAAGAGGCATTGTCCAACAATGTTGAGAGCGGTAGTGATAATACCCAATCCAGCGAATATGAAGAGATCCATATCGGATATATCGATGTGGAATGCAACAGTGTCCGACCTCCAGCTACATTCAAAGCACACACCGCTCTGGAAGGTACTATTCTGATCAATGGCAAAAAGGCTCGAGTCCTATTCGACACTGGCGCGATCGGAAGAGATATAATCAGCAACGCCTTTGTCTCTGTCCATGGACTCTCAACTCGAGACCTTAACTAACCCATACCAGTCAACATGGCAGTAAAGGGATCATGATTCACAAGCCATAAAACCTGTAGTGTGACTATTTGACTTGGTTCGGCAGATCTACTCCCCCAGGAAATGCTGATTGGAAATCTAGCCAAATACGATGCCCTAATAGGTATGCCATTCCTGAACCGCCACAAAGCTATAATCAGGTGTGGGGAATCAACTATCGATTTCCCAGATCAGAAGGTCAGAGTCTCATGCCAACCAACAAGCGGAGAATACCAAGCCACAGCCTGTAAAGCAACTGCCTAACGCCTATTGGATGAATACTCTGATGTTTTTCCTGATCAGATTCCCGAAGAACTACCGCCTATAAGAGAAGTGAACCATCACATTCGTCTCCGTGACGCCTCTAATCTAAAGAATCAACCCACCTACTCTATCCCTAACGCATACAAAGGTCCCCTATGTGACTGGATCAACCAACAACAAAGAAGAGGAGTCATCTACTGAGCAGAAGCGCCAGGTGCCGCTCCTAGGTTTGTTCAACCCAAAGCAGATGGAAAAAGGATTCGCCCCTTGGTTGACCTCAAATTACAGAATGAAAACACGGTTATAGATAGTTCTGCTATCCCAAACCAAACCCAGATCCTGAATGCAGTTGGGCGGGCTAGATTCTGAAGTAAGATTGACCTAAGCGATGCCTATTTCCAAACAAGGCTAGATCCGGAATCCGAATGATACAATAGTTTCAAAATACCCTTCGGAAGTTTCATTAGCCGAGTTATGTTATAAGGCGATATGAATGTACCTGCCACCTTTATGCGAATTATGGAGAACCTCCTAAGCGAGTACCTCCACCATTTTGTGTAGGTCTACATTGATAATATTCTCATCTTCTCGAACACCAAAATAGAACATGCCTACCATATAGGTTTGGTTTGTACCAAACTAAGGGAAGCTAAATTCTACGCTAGCAGAAACAAATCAATCCTGTTTGCCGATAAACTCGATATCCTAGGACATGTTATAGATGATGAAGGAATACATGCAGCCCCTTGAAAAATATCCTGTTTAACGGAATAGACAACACCCCGGAATCAAAAGGAACTCATGCGATTTCTAGGACTAGTCAACTATATTTCCCAGTTCCTACCATACCACGCAACTGTGACAGCGCCACTAACAGACCTTACTGGCAATGCAGAATTCATCTGGACCCACACCCATAACCAAGCCTTTACCAACATCAAGGAATTGATAAAAAATGCCAACGTTATACAACCTATTGACTA
>NW_003299052.1:659023-662401 GCF_000151645.1 Tuber melanosporum
TATTATAATTTTAGTTCGTGCGCTATAGCGTCTGATCATCATAACTGATGCATTGGATGTTGGAGTTGGAGCATGGGTTGGACAAGGAGCCTCCCATGAAACGGCAAGACCGGCGGCATTACACAGCAGGAAATTCATTAATTCACAGATGAACTATGAAATAACAGACAAGGAAGCCCTTGCTGTGATTGATGCTCTCACCGCTTCCAACCACATCCTGATGGGCAATACCTTCACTATTATTACCGACCACCAACCTCTCACTAATCTTAAAACAGAAAGAATACCTGGAAGGAGAAGAACAAGATGGATAGGCGAGATCAGCAAATATGATGCAAAAATCATCTATGCCCCTGGAAGAACGAACTATTTAGCTGATACTCTCTCCCGCCTATATGAGAACCAAGAACTCGCAAACCCTCCTCTTGTTCAGGACCACACAAGGCAAAGCAAAGAGAGCTCTGACGACACCTCCTATGAACAAGAACCATCGATGGCTACCGCCAGCTCTGCCGCTCCCTCTGATCCTTTCTCTTACACCATGTACAGAGCTGCCGGAACTGAAAGAGGAAAAGACATTGATGACGAATGGAAAGACAATTGCACCCTCTGCAGCACACCTCCTCACGAGCTTGAACAAAGCAGACTCCATTGGTCCCACTGTTATTATGACACCTGCTCTTTTCATCAGACTGAGATTAAGTTTGGTAACAGATACCAGCGACTGTACTATATGTCTGCTGATGATTCCAAAAACACCAGCTTCGACACCGCAGAGGGAGCAGAAGAAATGATCAATGAAGATGGATCAATCCAACCTCCCCATTCCTTCAATCCTGTTCTAACACGACACCAAGGTCTTGAAGAACTCGAACAAGCAGCAGCCTACGTGGATGCAATATCCTACTTACACCCCCCACAGTCAGCCCCGCCATCCTCTCCTCTCATAATCGATTGATGACCACTATATAATGGACCCTTACGAGTATACAACAATGAAACCATTGTTTCTGTCATGCCTCCCACGATCCCCGAGCATCGCCGACAACTCTATGAGACCCTTGAAGAAGAGAAAATCCCTGTCGAACCGACAAGAGGATCTCTCATTGAAGATGTATGAGATGTTAGATCAACCACAGAGGCATTAACCTCCTCTTTCCGAAGCTAAATAATAGCAGAATATCGCCATGACCCAATCTACTTCAAAGTTATGGATAGCTCCAGGTATGGAGATCTCGCCCCCTACAACATATCCAAAGGAATAGTCTATACTAGTACCGGTTATGGTAAACATTGCCTATACATCCCAAAAGGCCATATGTTCAATGGAATGACAATTAGGGAATATGTCATCACCGAGATTCACAACAAAGGACACCACAGTGCGGACCGCAACCTCCAATATGCCTCGGAATATGTCTACTGGCCTGAAATGCGAAAGGACTTCTGCGATTTCGTCAAACAATGTAAACAATGCCAGGCAAATAAGTAGCAAACACAACTACCGGAAGGGAAAGCGCAGACCCTCCAACTACCAGGTGAAACTTTCGAATCCTATGCCATCGATTTCGCAGGACCATTCAACAAACCCACTGGATATGACACCATCTTGGTAGCTGTGGACCGATTTTCTGGATATATATGGCTCATACGAATGAAGGTTACCGATTCCTCCAAAGACACCTAGAATAACCTTCAACGATACCTATTTACTCCTCATGAGTACCCCTTATCTATTGTCAGTGATGCTGATCCCCATTTCACCGCCAGATTCCGGAAACAAACCTTGACCTCCCTCAGAATCAACCACATTATGCCTGCCCCTGGACATCATGAGACTCATGGCCAAGCAGCATGAAAGATTCGCGAAGTCAAGACCGGAATTAGGAACATGATCAATGAACGACAAACCAACTGGGAACCTGCCCTCATTGAACTAGCTGCATACATCAATGCCGGATTTTCAGACAACTTGGGAATGTCTCCATACAAGGCAATCTTCGGCCGCCAATACCCTCTCCTACCTACAACTCTATTTAAGAACTCCTCAGTCCCCACCTCCGATGACTACCCAAACCACCATCAAGCAATTCGGAATGATGCTTTCCAAGCTATTAAAGCTGCCCAATTCCGAAGCACCACTACTGCTCAGAAGCGACGATGCAAACATGTCCCTATTCCACCAGGAGATATGCTGATCGTACATGGAAACATGTTCATAATCAATGTTGGACGCAGCAAGAAACTGCAACCCAGATGGTGAGGACCTTTCAAAGTCTTATCCATTGACGAGCATACAGAAAACTACACTGTTCAGATGGATGGACGCATGTACCGTCGCGATACTGCAGTTTTCCACGCCTGTGCTGTCAAACGATTTTACCCAAATGACGACTCCAAGTTCCCTAGAAGAACCCACTCTCGACCTGCACCTATCATCATTGAGAAGAAAGATGAATGGGAAGTTGAAGAAATCCGAGACCACAGCCTTTGGCATGGAAATGATCCGTTCCTAGTCAAATGGAAAGGATGTCCGACGAGTAAGAACAGCTGGGAGCTGCTGGAAGGACTAGAGCACGCTATGGATATGGTGAATGAGTGGTGGAAAGACAATATGCCAAATGAATCTCTTCCCCCAACGATCAATTACATCACCATGTGCTGGACACCGACAATGCCAGAAACTGAGCGATGGTATGTGGAACTCGAAGCTAGAGATGGGTTTTGGGCACCATACTTTGAGTCGGAATTTGAAAGCAGCGATGAGGAAAATCAAGCTATGGACCAGGCTCTCGACAACCTTATCTAGTCATCAATCACCATCCGAATACCATAACGATGTCAAACTACGTGGAGCTCAATGTGAGGCTGCGACAACAGATTGTTGGACTGTTGTTGAACCGTGATGCTATCCAACTTGAAGACTATTTCGAAATCCTCTGGATAGACTACTGTCCTGATTGCGACCACGCTTGGGTTGATCTACAGCATGAATCTGGTATTTGTGACTACTGCGATTTGCATTTCTTGGAGTCTAAATGTTTTCTTAGGATTTCTTCTTGTCCCTGGTGTAATACTTATGATGAGAAATTCTTAGCAGAAACCAATGCCTTCAGCGTCTCAGACTCTGCTTTTGATGATTATTAGGTTTTGTTTGTTTAAACAGTTGTTTTGTTTCGGGGAATGTAACCGGTACTGGTACTCAGTTATTGGTTTTATTTTATGTTTTATTTTAAGTATCGCTTTGATACTTGGTTTGTTTTAAGTATCGTTTGATACTTGGTTTTGTTGTATATTTTGTTTTAAGTATGGCTTGGATACTTAAGGCCCGCGGAAAGAACAAATTAATATTTTCCGATTTTACCCTTCTAAAAAGTT
>NW_003299052.1:662468-665776 GCF_000151645.1 Tuber melanosporum
ACCCTCGAAGCCTCCTTTAGTTCTCAGCTCTCGCCTCCTCTCCGGAAGAGTAGGCCACCTGCCAACTATCGTATCCATTACCAATAACGTGATTAGCACCTTGCGAACACATTACACATCGTCACCATCCATCTGACCAGATCTGTAACGTGTTCGCCAGGTGCTAATCACGTTATTGGTAAAGGATACGATAGTTGGCAGGTGGCCTACTCTTCCGGAGAGGAGGCGAGAGCTGAGAACTAAAGGAGGCTTCGAGGGTGTACTGAGGAACAAAGAAGTAACCGTTCAACTAAGTATATTGAAATACTATCTGTCGAAGTCTGCCTTTTCTATTGTAGAAACAGGCGGTCTTTAAATACACAAATCTGTTTATGTCTAGCATGAACGAAACTAATCAAAGGTATCAATTGATACACTTTGGTAAAACTCCTTAAGTATCAAAGCGATACTTAAAACAAAACATAAAACAAAACCAAGTATCAAACGATACATAAAACAAACCAAGTATCAAAGCGATACTTAAAACAAAACATAAAACAAAACCAAGTATCAAACAATACTTAAAACAGACCAAGTATCAAAGCGATACTTAAAACAAAACATAAAACAAAACCAAGTATCAAACAATACTTAAAACAGACCAAGTATCAAAGCGATACTTAAAACAAAACATAAAATAAAACCAAGTATCAAACGATACTTAAAACAAACCAAGTATCAAAGCGATACTTAAAACAAAACATAAAACAAAACCAAGTATCAAACGATACTTAAAACAAGTCAAGTATCAAAGCGATACTTAAAACAAAACATAAAACAAAATCAAGTATCAAACGATACTTAAAACCAACCAAGTATCAAAGCGATACTTAAAACAAAACATAAAACGAAACCAAGTATCAAACGATACTTAAAAGAAACTAATAACCGAGTACCCATACTGGCTACAAGATCCTGTTCGCAGGATATATGAGAGGGGACCTTCGGCTAGGCCTGGGAAGTGGAACGGAGTAATTCCATCAACTACTTAGAGAGTTACTTGGCTTCAAAGAATTGACACCTTTGGTATGAGCTGTAAGTAATGGGACGATTTCATACAAAGAGATGGTATCAAATGGTAAAGGAGCTCTACTAGAGACCAATACATTTACATCCACCAGAAGAGTCTAGAACTCCAAAAGACACTACCAAAGAAGCCAATCAACTTCACGGAGTGTTGCAACTAGGTTTCGGAATACGTCGTAGCCATGCGGTGATTCTCAATACTATAATGGTTACTGAAACCTACTACTTAGAGAGCAACCAAGGGTTGCCGACCCAGGGATTAATTACCAATCTGGTGGAATAGCTTCCTGCGAGTTAATAGGAAGTCATCCAATGAAAATCTATAGGTTAGATATGGAGTTACAAAGGATTGGAGTCAGATGACCTGCGATGGTTATAATGCTGACCACCTTTGCAGATATTGCCGTAGATAAAACTGATTATTTTATCAATGGCGAAGACAATTGGAGCTAACTCAGTTCGACTTAAGAACTAGGCTATAAGTCTAAAGACGCGGCTAATCGGAATATTACTGTTGGGGACAGCACGCTTCCTAAGAAAAAATATCGTAATTACTGAAGAGGCTGTGATGGTTTTCATGGTCTATAGGTATTTGCATCTTGGAAGAAAACTCGATGTCACGAATTACGATTAAAGAAGTACATAGTTGTATGATAAATAGATGTAGTTCATGAACACTCAGACGTGGAATATAAATATCGAAGTGCCTTCCAAGCTTTAGACATGATCAAGTAACGGAGAAGAGACCTTAACAATATAATCTTATTTTTACGATTCTATCCTACTTTACCTATTCTACTTCACTCCTAGTAGTCATAAATGAAACAAGCAAAGTCCGCGCCTTCCTAGACAATCTCCGTTTACAGAAACAAATCTCGATTGACCTTGACAACCTTGAAGTCTATCAAGCTGTCTCCGCCTAACAAGCACAGCATAATTGCAGAGGGAGCAATAATGTTTTTATTTCGTTATTTTATATTATTAGGAATTTTTGCATTTCCTTTGTATGTATTTAAGATCTGCCCTTGTTCAATGGCTTACCCTTAATGGCGCCAAGGTATAAGTGTATATTTCAAAAAACAGATAAGATCAGAGTATGCATGTATATTTCATTAAGGGTGCTGACAGAGGTTTCCTTTATTTTAGTGCCCAGCATGGAGGACATGCTACATGTGAGGGCTTTTGCAAGAGAGGAGAAGCTTTTGGATCTGAGCCGCTTTTTGGGGATTATAAATGGTTACAACTGCGAAGTGATGGACAGAACTCACTTCTAGCTGAGGCTCTGTTTAAAGAAATGAACGAACTCACTTTAGTGGTTGGAGATTTTAATGTGCATACGACGTACGCGGCCCCCTTAGAAACCTCTCACATGCTGAAAGAAGACAAAGTGAGCTATACATGTGTACAGCAGCCCTAAATAGATATGCGATACTGAATACTCCCGGAATACACAGGAGATTTCCAGATAACCCAATTTTACATCAACCGTCGACTATCGACTACTCTCTGGCAAATGCTTCCCTGTTGGGCAGAGTAACGAGATGGCGGGATATTACACAAAGGACTGGATTCGACCATATTGTGATCTGCATAGACATCGATTCTGAAGAGGTGGAGGTTGCGAAACCGGCACCAAATTGGAAAGAAATACGATGGTGGGGGGAGAAAGGGGAACCTAACCGTACGATAGAAGCTATGCTCAAAGATTTCTACAAGAACCAAGACGGTTATAAAGTAACTACTAAAGCGGCCGAGGCCATAGATGATTTCCAGGACAACCATAATAGGTTGATCCATATGGTCAAGGAGGTAGCGCCTATGAAGAGGCCTACGAGGTGGTCGAATGCATGGTGGACATCAGAGATCACGGAGTTGAGAAGAGTTTATACTACTGCTGCCAGACGTGTGAGAGGGGATGGAGCGGGAGTGGAAGAAAGGAACAAAGCCAGGAAAGAATACCGGAAGGCATTGGTCAAAGCGAAGTATAACCACTGGGTTCAATTCTTGTCTACGGTAAAGAAGAATGACGTGTGGACAGCACACCAGTTTACGAAAGAACAAGTTCCAAACAGAGTACCCGGTAGTTCAAGTAGCATGCCTGAGTGAGCGGAAATCTTGATAATAAATCACTTCTTTCCTGAGAGCGTTGAGCCAGTTGTGGTGAAACAACCGATAGCAGATGGGTTGGGTGATCTGCATCCCGTGACCCTGTCCGAGATTACCTAAGTTCTCAAGCAATGTTA
>NW_003299052.1:665816-688818 GCF_000151645.1 Tuber melanosporum
CGCTACGAATGCGCATGTGTTATAGCTCGAGTGTTGACGACCGTGCCCTCAGCCCGGACCAAGTACCATATGGGGTATAGAAAGGAATACACGGCATACACCAGGAGATAATTCCGGCCATGGTACAACACCTGCTAGAATGGGGGATTCACCCTCCCATGCTTAAGGAGTCGACCTATGTGATTTTGTTGAAACCAAATAAGGATAACTATAATGACTGCGCCAGCTTCAGGGTGATCACCCTGATGCAGACCTTTTCGAAGATAGCGGAGAGGGTAGTCAATAGTAGGTTAATGGACATTGCTTATAAAATGGGATTGTAGTGTATCAGTCAGACAGGTAGCCTGCCACAGAGATCTACAGTCGATGAGGTGCTTGCTCTACAACATTGGATGAGAGAAGCGCAGTTTGTGGGAAAGAAGGTCTCCTCAATCTTCCTAGATGTAAAGGACGACTTTGATAATGTGAATCACCAAATGTTGATAGACAGGTTGGCTGAGAACCTTTTAGTACCTGGCTATTTGACCGACTAGATCAGAAATTTCATTGCCACGAGAAATATAAGATTGGCCTACCCAGGAAGCCCAAGATGCACCCATGATGTGAACAAGGGAATCCCACAAGGCTCCCCGCTATCCCCGCTCCTGTTCATCATCTTTGTGAAACCTCTTCACTTGTCGGATGACCCCACGGAGATCTTCACTACATCGTATGTTGATGACTTCCAGAAAATGGTTGCTTCAACTTCTTGGGAGTGGAACACGCGATGACTGGAGGCTAAGGTCCAGTGGATCAACCAACGGGCTCACAGCTTGGGGCTGTCCTTCAGCATAGCGAAAACAGAATTTATGCACTGGCGTAAGAGGAGGGAGAAAGGTCCCAGATCAATGGCGGTTGTTACAATAGATTCCCATTGGATTGAGCCAGCCAAGGTAACTTTACGGTGGCTGGGTTTTTAGTTAGCGGACAACAGGGAAACGAGCACACACTTTACCAAGAGGGTATCCCTAATCTAGGGAGCCTTTTGGAGAATACAGAGACTGTTGAGACTAGGCATGGGGTTGTTTCCCTACAGGGCCCCAAGGCGGGCGAAAGGAATTCTGTTGCCCACGCTCCTGTATGGGGCACAGGTGGTGACACCCTCAAAGACAATGATGGGGAAGATGCAAACGTTTTGGAATCGCGTCCTCCGTTGGATTATGAATGCTCTCTATGCTACTAATGTAACTGTGCTGTTGGCGGAAGCCTGCCTGGTCCCAATTTCGTTATATGTAGAACAAGTAAAGAAGATAACGGCGGTGCGAATTGTCTCCGCCATTCCAGAGAATAACATCACTACAGTAATGCTTCCATTGTTATTCCTGATGGCTAGGGACTTTAGGCTCCCTACAAACCCGAGGTTAGTGTTTGATAACAATAAGGGTGGTATGAGACCGAAGACATGGAGTTCAACGGCCATAACCACCGCACAGGTACAACTTCCGATTGATGAGGTAGCCGCAGGGGTATCAACAGTGCTAGGGGATGGCGCCACACCAATGCGACCTTCAAGACTCCTTTTGGTTACTCCTACCCAGGCCGAGACTCACATCAAAGCCAGGGAGAGAGTTAGGAATGAGATACATAAAAAGTGGGTGGAATGGCAATTCCCACCTTACTATAAGTACAGGCCTCCGTTTAGGAAATGCTGGTATTTTATGACCCTCCCTAAGTTTAAGGCCTTCAGACTTCATCAAATGCGGGCGAACAAAAGTTACCTCGTGGCTTAAATGGACTAGTCTGATCAGGGCCTGGATGCAACCTGTGGGAGGTGCCTCAAATGTCCGAAGACTTTTGACCATGTTGTGCAATGCTTGGCTCTCACCGAGTTGAGAAGAAACATCCCCCCCCAGGTTTTTGATGTGGGTCCAGAGTCGGAGCTGTGGAAGGGGGGTAAGGCAGGCAAGAAGCTGATGGGAGACTTTCTCTCTTATGTGATGGAGAATAGGATTAACTTTCCGGTGAAGATGAGGGTTTTTCCATTTACAAGGAATGCTGATTTGGTATCATGATGATATATAATGATTTTCATTTGTGACGGGACTTGTTTAGTAATTTTTTATCATTTATTTGTTTGTTTTGAGGGTGAATGAAGTTTCTTTTGTTATGTTAAGGAGGTTTTCAGGCCATACCTTAGGGTGCTTGCCATGGATTTTCCCTTAGTTAGCTACAAATAAACCGCAGATTTAAAAAAAAAAAAATCCCATACTCGAGTGCCAAGCTTCTCTTCCGCTATTTTCCTGACCCTGCTTTTCACCTTCCTGTTTGGGAAGGTGGTGGCAGTTGTCAACACTATGCTCTACTACCTCATAATCCCCTCTCTAGTGCTGAACTTTGAAAGCTTCATAAGCCTAGACACCAAACCTTGTCGTGAGGCTAAATGAAATTTTCACCTCCTATGGTGTTGGACTGTGGGTCCCTCTGCCAGATTGTGGTTCCTGTCCTCTCCCTCCCTCCATGGTAGCCACCTCGGCTAAGCTGTGTGAGGTTGCGACTACTCCTCTGCCCCTCTGACTTTTTTTTTACTCGGTCGGGTTTACTGCTTTACCAACGTCTGGGTTACTCGGCAACACCTAGTTGGTATTGTACTGCCTCTAGTCATGCCCCCGTCTGACCAGCTATAAACGATCACTCCACTGGGGGCCGGCATGTCCAGGTCATTTGCCTTCATCACACGAAGCAAATGCGGCATGGTTTTCCCCTATGTTCCTAGCTGCTGGCCAAGGCTGGACCAGTCGAAAAATGGGGAATGTGGTTTATTAAGGTAGTTTACTTTGTTTGATTTTTTTTGTGTTTCCTTTCTTAACAGAATACGGTGTAGGTTTTCTTGTTGGCTCCTGCTGGTCCTGTTTTGTGCTTTTTTTGTTTTGTGCAGAAGGAGCTTTCATGGGGGCAGATGTGCAGTTGGCCCCATACCAGAGGGACTTGGGCTGGCTTGTTGTCCCCTAGGCCTGTGGAGGAGGTTTTTGACCAGCATGTCTAAGGACTAAATCGGGGGTGTGGGGTGGTTATTGCAGAGGTGCCCTTATATCTAGGATCCATGTTTTAGCCAGACTGTGCTCTTATAGTTGAGGTTTGCACCTTTAAGCAAATAGATTCTACGATTTAACAAAAAAAAAAAAACCCGTACCCGAGTGCCCGAGTAGGGTTATCCGAGAGAGTACCATACCAAATCGGGAAACTACGGGTAGCGGGTGGCGATTCAGGGATTTTTCGGTTGGGCGATCATCAAAATCCTGACAGGTTGCTCTGAGACTACACGCACGCAATCGAACAAGTGAGAATAGTGGTTCTGAGGAAATGTTCATTTTAAAGTCAATGAACTTGTATAAAATTGGATTCTTTGGGATCCTAATTTGCTCCTCCTATTTGTGATTATCATGTTCTTGGGATGCCGGGGTCATAATTATGACACGTAGTAGCTACAATACTCCCGGTTGCTGCTATTGTCTCCAAATGACTACTCAATTACTTGGAACCAACAGCATAGGAATCTCCCAAGTTCCTGATTTTTAGCGGGCGCCGAGTACTGTACGAGTAGTGTACAGTACGTGTAGAGTATAGTACCACCGTACAGTTGCGGCTTGTAAACACAATTGTGCACGAGGCTGTGATCTGAGTGGAAGGACCAAAAACCGGCGGTATGCAATAGCGGTCGTGTTTAGAATCTCAATCCAAATAACGCGGGTAAGCCGCGCGGCAGGAAAGCAATTGCAGCCGGATTTAACGGCGAACAAGTCGAAAGCCATTTCTTGCCTGAGCGCCTGGGTGTGTGTGAATTTATCTGGAGGGGGGTTAAGGGGGGGATATGCGGCAATCTGCCCATCACCTTATAAGTTGTCATGGGGTATGATATTTTTATCGGTATTATAACACACACACCATTTCACGCGGATCCATTTGGCCCCCTCGAGAGACGGGTGGTCTTTAGGCTCCCCAACCCTTCTTCTAGCCCTTCCATTCTTCCCTGGTCGGAAATTATCGATACGAGCATCAAAAAAAAAACACACCTTCGCTTCCTACGTCGTGAAAACAAAGCTTCTTGCAATTCAACCGTCAGTCGATAAGATGGGTAACTTTTTCTCAAGCAATTCTTCGGAGGCCCAACCCTCAACGCAACGGTAGGCTCCTGGTGTGTCGCTTGTGTTTATCTGCCCTTGTATCCACTAATACCAGTTGCTATGGTGCTTGCTCTGTCGGCGAACAGCAACATTACGGGGGACTATAGCGGTAACAGCGGTTCCGGTAATCAATTCAACTCCGGTAACATCACCAACATTTACCACGGCACAACGAGCTCGTCCGCGAAGCAGGCGGAAATTTTGCAATGCTTATACACCTCTGCATACGAGTTGCACCGAAGTCGGATTCAGGAGCCGGTTGAGGGGACGTGCACCTGGGTTACCGAACATCCAAAGTATAGGGAGTGGGCGGGGAAAAAGGTGGCCAGTCTCCTCTGGCTATCGGCGGATCCGGGTTGCGGAAAATCTGTCATGGCTTCATTCCTCGTGGACCATCTGAAAACCAGAACTAATGCCATCGTTTGCTACTTTTTTTTCAAGGATGACAGCGAAGAACAGAAGAATGCGACGTCCGCCCTTTGCGCCATACTTCATCAGCTTTTCTCGCAGAAAATCTCCCTCTGTAGATATGCCGAGGAAGCGTTCAAGGCCAAAGGCAAGAGGTTCACGGAGGAGGTGGGCACATTGTGGGATATTTTGGTCAAGGCCGTGGCTAAGGGGGGGTGTGGCGATGTGATCTGTGTGGTGGATGCCTTGGACGAGTGCGAAGAAGAGACCCTCGCCCCACTTATCCGTCATGTAACCCGTCTCCCTGGGTCACAAACTTCTAATACGCCTTTAAAGTTCCTGGTTACAAGTCGCCCTTACCACAATATAGAGAGAGGTCTTGACTCACGCGCAACCACGATCCGGCTCAAAGGGGAGGATGAGGTGGATGCCATTACTGCTGACGTTACTCGCGTCATAGATGAGGGCATTGAGGACCTGGAGAGATACTGGGAACGGCCTGGAGAGCTGGGATATTTGCGAACTCTCCTAGAATCCTCCGCCGATAGGACATTCCTCTGGGTTTCGCTTGTTCTCGGGATTTTGAAGGAGAGTAAGGATGACTCGCGGGAGGAGTTTACTGACATTGTCTCCGCTGCACCGCATGATCTAGCGGAGCTATACACTAAGATCCTTAATAAAGGCGCATCTCCCGACAAAGCCCGGCGAATTTTGAAGATAGCGGTAGCCGCTGCAAGGCCTCTCACACTTCGGGAAATGAGCATCGCATTCAGAATCAAGCCGGGGGACAACACGGTTGAGAACCTCGAGCATCTTCCTAGTGGATTCGAAAGGACAGTGAAAACTTTGTGCGGGCTTTTCGTGCGCGTGATTGATTCGAAGATATACCTCGTCCACCAAACCGCACGGGAGTTCCTGATTAAGGGACCTTTGCCGGGCCGGGGAAACTGGCAGTATACATTGTGCCCCAAGGATTCTAACCTTATGGTTGCTGAGATTTGTATTTCTTATCTTTCTCGAGAGGAGTTTGCGGGCAGCCTATCAGCGATAAAGGATGACGGCTGGGTTTCAGAGAAGGCGATTAATGATCAGGTCCGGAAATACTCCTTTCTCGATTACGCAGCTCGGCACTGGCCAGATCATTTTCGGGATTCGCAGGATCGGGGGATGGAGTTATACGAGCTTACCCGACCGATTTGTGAAGACGGATCTGAACACTTTCTGACATGGTTTCAGGTATACTGGTTCAACGCCCGGCGGGCCTATAGATTCCCCAAAGATTTCACACATTTGATGATAGCATCATGGCTTGGGCAGGGGACGGTGGTTGATCTTTTATTGGAGGAGGAGGGTAGAAATATCAATGCTCGATCCGAAATATACGGCACTGCGTTGAACATAGCGGCTATCCGGAAGGACGGAGATGTGGCCGGAAGGCTACTGCGGAAGAACGTCAAAACCTACCTCAGCGAGAAGGAGTATAACATCTTAGATGTGAAGAGTTCTCTTGATTTGAAGTGATTGATACATGACTAACAATAAGTTGGCACTAATTTACAGACGGTAGGTGAATTTTCAGGAAGCGGAGAGAGCTAGAGCTGATTGAGAATATGTTTTGCGCTACAGAAGGCAAGTAGAAGCCCTGGATCACGTCCACCGCAAACTGTCGTGTTGCTAACACCGAAGCCTCGTGAACCATAGAAAGTAAGTGAACTGCACTTGGAACTTTGGGCAACCATCACCGCTGACTCCGGAGTGACCCATGAGCGTAGAGTGTAAGTTGGAATTGCCATTGGGATAACGGAGGATAAGGTTTGCTAATTTGAAGGAAATTCAGGAGGTAGGGACTCCGTGAATAGCACAGATGAAAAAAGTAACAGCTAATTTACGAGATGGGGGGTGCTATAGCTTGTATGTAACCAGATCAAGCCAAGCTATGAAGGAATCACTGACCTCTGACGTGCTGGGGGTTGCAGGAGGTGAGTGGGCGAGGTTAACCACTTCCGGGACGAGGCAATTGCTGACCTCTAGCTCGCCGAGTGTTGTAGAAAGTGAGTGAGCAAGATCAGCTACGATTCTGGGACGAGACTATTGCTGAATTCACACTCGCTGGATACTATAGGAAGTAAGTGAATAGGATCAACCACGGTTCCGGGATGGGACAATTATTGACCTCTTGCTCGCTAAATATCGCAGGTAGTAAGTGAACATGATCCACCGCAGTTCTGGGACGAGGCAATCGCTGACCTCTGACTCGCTGAGTGTTGTAGGAAGTAAGTAAACAGGACCAACCAAGGTTCTGGGACCAGCCAATTTCTGACCTGGTTTAATGAGTGTGTAGATTGTAAGTGAACAGGATTGGCCACGGTTCTGGGGCGAGCCAATTGCTGACTTCCGACCTGCTGAGTGTTGTAGTATGTAAGTGAACAGTATCAACCCCGGTTCTAGGACGAGCCAATTGCTGACCTCTGGCTCGCCGAGTGTTGTAGCAAGTAAGTGAACAGGATCAACCACGATTCAGGGACGTGGCGACTGCTCACATCTGGCTCACGGAGTGTGGCAGGAGGTAAGTGAAAAGGATGAACTCCGGTTCCGGGACGAGCCAATTGCTGACTTCTGACTCGCTGAGTTTTGTAGTTTGTAAGTGAACAAGATCACCCACGGTTCTAGGGCGAGGCGATTGCTGACCTCTAGCTCGCTGAGTGTTGTAGCGTGTAAGTGAACAGGATCAACCACAGTTCTGGGGCGAGCCAATTGCTGACCTCTGGCTCGCTGAGCGTTTTAGTATGTAAGTGAACCGGACCAGCCAAAATTGGAACGAGACAATTGCTGACCTCTAGCTTGCTGAGTGTTGTAGATTGTACGTGAACGGGATAAACCACGGTCCTTGGACGAGCCAATTACTGACCTCTGGCTTGCTGAGCTTTGTAGTTTGTAAGTGAACGATCACCAGGGTTTTGGGACGAGGCAATTGCTGACCTCTGGTTCGTTGAGTATTGTAGGGAGTAAGTGAACAGGATCAACAGTGGTTCCCGGTCGAGACAATTGCTGACCTCTGGCTCGCTGAGTGTTGCAGGTTGTAAGTGAACGGGATCAACTAGGCTTCTGGGACGAGGCAATTTCTGACCACTAGCTCGCCGAGTGCTGCAGGAAGTAGGTCACTAGGATCAACCACAGTTCTGGGACGAGCCAATCGCTGACCTCTGGCTCGCTGCTTGTTATAGCTTGTAAGTGAATAGGATCAACCATGGTTCCGGGACGAGGCAATTGCTTACCTCTGGCTCGCTGGCCATTGCAGCTCGTAAGTGAACAGGATCAACCACGGGCTTGGGTTGAGCCAATTGCTGACCTCTGGTTCGCTGAGTGTTATAGCTTGTAAGTTAACAAGATCGACCACGGTTGGGGAACAAGGCAATTCCTGACCTCTGGCTCGCTGACTTTTCTAGGATGTGAGTTAACAGGATCAGCCGCGGTTCTAAGACGGGACAGTTGCTAATCCCTGGCTGCTTGCTTCCTCCAGGCTGTATGTCCACGTGCATACCTCTACCCTTTGTTTTTCCTACTTTACTAACGTATCGCTCCCTTCATTACAGATTGTTTGTAACCAACAAGTTCTAAAGCCCTCATTGATGCTGCTAATCCCCGACTAACTTCACTTTTACTTCCCGCGACAGGATGTAAGCACTCCGAATATCTATTTCATACCGATTTAGAATGCTAACCAATTACTACTTGCACGTCTTAGTTTGTATGCAAGCTCTGCCCCCCCCTGTTCGTTATTACTGATACTTACTTCACATTGTGTTACAGCTCGTTAGTCAATCTCGTCATCCCGGTTCCCGCTCCCCTCACTAACGCACAGCCCACCTCACAATCATTTGGATACATAGAAAGTGAGTAATATGATTTGGCTACTACTAACGCTGTCCTCCCAGGATATCCGTTAACCTTTCTTGTAGCCCGTGAGTCGTTCCAGCTTACAGTCCTCACCCCCGCCCCTTCGCAAAATATTGACCTCGCGATAGTTTTGCATCCAGAATGCATCGGATCCGCCCGACTCGCCCGAAGGGGGCTCTACCTCCTCGAGCTCCAGCTCTAGTTCAGCGTCCGGTGAGTCATATCCTACTCCTTTTTATTTTATTTTTTCAAACGAATACTCAGATGTTCCACTAACCGTCTAATAGACTAAGTGTCTATAATGGGTTATTGCTTAGAGGCCTGTCCCTCCTTCGGCACGTTTACTGGTTCGCTGCCACGCCGCCGCCTTTTCGCACACCCTATGCTGTGAGCTGTTGCCGAGATTTCTTTTAGAAAGTGGTATGCTGTTAGTATTAGGATGTAGGGATTTGTGGAAGTCGGTTGCAGGTTGTTTATGGTGTTTCCGTCCTATGGCGTTTCCGTCCTATCGTGTTGATCTATCAATTACTATCTCTGTCTACGCACTATATTGTGATTTTCACATCAAGACCTCCGATGATCTGAGAACCCATCCAATTGGCTACCTTTCACCTACCCTAGCGCACCAGGCAGAGCAAGGGATGCAGGGAAAAAGCAAAAACAAGAAGTAAAATAAGGAATCTACAGATATCTCTAACCTAATTGAAAATAAAAAACGGAGGTTCCAGCCGTCTCCCCGATGCTTCGGAGGCAAACCTTCCAATGGGTCGGGCTTTCGTTAGGTTAGCCCAGGAATTTCTTTGGGACGGGCTAGGCTCGGCCTTGAGCTTCCCTGTGCTGGGTCTCGGCGGAAAGACCTAAACCTCAGTTGCCCCCATGGCAAACCGGACCAATGTGTTACCTTTATTTTTGAAGTTTTGGTAAAAATTTCAAGCTCGTAATACTACGGAAACTATAGTCTTAGCACGCAGAATTCTGCAACAGCGTTTACGATTAGTATAAAGGTGGAAGCGGGAGCCTGTCATTAAAATAGCTCAGTGAAAAACTATGCCGCATCGCAGTGGTTTGAGTTCTCCTAGGTTATCACTCGGTTTTAAGGTTTGAAAAGTCGGATATAACCTAACTGCAGCTGTATAACAATTGCTTTTTTTTTGCCAAAGTCTTCCACATAACAGTTGGATTTTCAAAATGTTCCTGTATCAGTATCTCTCTTCTACCCGGTGGCTAGAAGATCACCGGCAAAATAAATACCTGATACTTTGGGCAGGGGCCATACTCTGTTAAGTATTCCCCAGATCCAAGAGGACAATTAGTTCCGACTCCCTCACTCTCTCAATCCACAGACAATCGTGCTGACCCAGTACCTCGGAGGTTTGTAGTCCTCCTAGTCGAGCACTAACCATCACGCCGAAGAAGATTACAATTTGCCCCTGCATCATATCCTTTTCCTCGCCACTTCTCCCACCCCTGTTCTCACTTTTAACCCGGTAATGTGATCACTTAATATTAATACATGTATTTATATTTATCTTTTTACTGCAACAAACAACATGCAAAGGAACACACTCCGGAACCGGGCAGGTGGGCTTACGATCGGGTGAGCACAAAACGGCCGAACAAGGAAATGAATAAATGGACCAATAGACGGACGGGTGGGTAGATAGGCCGACGGGCAAGGGCGAACTGCGGTGCGTGGCAGCGGATAGAGGAGCATGTCGAGCAGCATCCATAATTTCCAACAGCGACCGGGCAGGAACCTCGTCGTTCAGATTTGCGGATATCCCTCCTGCTCCGGAATAAATTTTGAGTTTTTCCCACCGTGTCAAATAATGCTGACTTTGGGTGCATTGCACAATCTTGGGAATCAGTGATCTTGTAATATTGCATGTTAACATGAATAGATGACCATTTGGCCCCGCGACCGTTCTTGCGTGCGACATTGCAATTCCCCCCTCCCACTTACCCCTTCACCCTACCATACCTTTTGCCACCATAAAATTCTGTTATTACCGCAGATGGATGGCATATAATGTAGTAATTAGGATTATATATTAATTACATTTTCAAATCTTTTTAGTCGCGGTTCTGGTAGTCATTTGTTGACAAGTTGGGAGAGTACGGCCCCTTGCATCGTGATGCCCGGTTACTTATGATGACCTACCATAACTTTATCCCAAGCTCTGTAGGATTGCCAAGTGCTTATCTATATTGTGCATCGGCAGTTGAATTAGAACTGGCCACACTCAAAGTCTAGAGGAATTATCAGTAGGCGGGTAAACTGGCGGGATTGGATATGCGCCGTGGCATAATATTATGATTGAATTAATCCTTGAGTATGGTACGCTGGGTAGGAGTTTGGGGTGCAAGCGGCGGCAGCCGGCGGGTACGACATATTCGCCCGATTCCATCTACTCATACTCGGGTTGCTTATGGTAATAGCTCTTGACTGTAGAATTGGACATATTTAAGTAATATGGATAGAAGCAGTCAGAGATGCCGGAGTGCCTGCTGCCATGGATTATACGCAAAGCTGGTATTTTCCTTCTTTACATCGGCTCCCTTCGGCACCTTCTACTCGGGTACTGGACACTATCACTTTATTGGCTCGCCGATCAATATTGTACTTGATGTCCGACTTTAAATCTCCATCGCGAATACTGCATGGTATAACTCAAAGTTAAGATGCCCGATCAGCACATAATAATCATGATATAAATGGTCCCTTTGAAGCTCCGTCACGTTCCCGCAAACAAACCCAGACGCCTGAAGGGTTCCTACTCTTAATTCGGTATCATTCCATAAACCCGAAATGTACTAAAGGGCTGTAGAGGCCAATAGTGCGCAGACACAGTTCTAGAAACGAAACTTTTTCGTAAGATTAAGAGTGATGTCCCATGATTCCAACTCATGCAATCAGCTCACCCATTTGGCTAGCTAAAGGCATCTATTGGACATTTTATCCCCCACGGTTATATGCGGTTCCAACGGACCTCTCTCTTCCTATCTCTAGGCAGTGCTCTATCGTCCCCTGGATACTCGCCCCACACAGTAGCCTCTGAAAGTCTACTCCGGAACAGTATTCCCAACGGTCCGGGACGGCAACTTGCAGTCCACGCCCGTCCTAGAAACCTCGGGACGGCGGTCATGCGGGGGACGGCGGGCCCTGCATTGTGAGACCAAATAGCGTGAGGGGTTACAGGGGACCGCCGGGGACTAGCGTGGACTGTGGGGGACTGCCGGGACCTGTGGAGGACGGCAGGTAATTGCGAGTGACTGTGGGTGACGGCAGGTGACTGCAGGCGACGGCGGGTGATTGCAGATGACGGCGGGTGATTGCAGATGACTACAGGTGACTGCAGATGACGGTGGGGGACTATCGGGAATTATCTGGGAATCCTATTGAAGGGATTTCCTTACGCCCTCCTGAATTCGATACAGAAATTTATCGAATTATATTCAGAGATAGAGCAAGCTATTCAGTAGAGATAAATAGGTATAGAATTTGCCCGATTCTCTGGGGCAGGAAAGAATATCAACCCCATACCAGATACCGAAATCTCCTACTCACAATTCTTGTGTTTCTATAATTCTTCCCCATACTATCTCTTTGAACAAATACTAAGATGAATATGTCGAATGTGCAATTTGAGTTAACATCACAAGAAACCATATGGGATTTGGAAACGGACCCAGTTACTGGTCTTACCAATGCCGAGTTCCTGAATGCCATTTCAACCGATGATAGTCCTGGTGGAAATACCGGTAGCCATGGTACTAGTCCCGGAAGTGCTCTAAGTAGTGCTCCAAGTAGACTTTTAACACCCACAATTGGTAGTACGGCCGGTGAAGTCAGGTATGGCACCCAATTGGAATGGAGAATTTATGAGAGAAGATGGAAGATAAGAAAGAGTTGGGTCTATGTTCCTGAAAATGGTTCAGAGTATACAACCTCCTATGGAAAAGCTTGGTGGTGTTGTGCTCGATGTAGGTTTTCCCACTCTACCTGTAACCGGTACAGATACTCATTTATTAGTTTTGTTTTGTGTTATGTTTTAAGTATCGCTTTGATACTTGGTTTGTTTTAAGTATCATTTGATACTTAGTTTTGTTTTGTATTATGTATTAAGTATCGCTTTGATACTTGGTTTGTTTTAAGTATCATTTGATACTTATAGTGCCTCGTTAGAAGTATTCGTGATCAACTTACTAAGCAACCTCACCAAAAATGCCACCTTGCCAAATGCCACCTTGGTGATTGCTCGATCATATGATACCTGCCCCATATAATATTTACAACATGATACCGTGATTCTCTATTTGAATAATTCTTTAATTTTAATTTCCTCTGAATTTCCAATAGTTAACTGATCTAAATATAAATCAAAGCCAAAAAAACAAAACCCAAAGACCACTCGAACTGAAATGACCAATGTGGAAAAAGGCATAATTATTGGATTTTTCTACTCCCTCCAGAATATTGCTCTAGTTGCTCAAATTATTGGACAACCATAGTCAACTATTAAAAGCTTCCTCACTCATACCTGTGAGTATCTATCCTTGGATAATATTCCTCGTCCCTGTTGCACACACGTTCTCAGCCAGCAATAGTATTGCAAAATCATCCAGGCTGCCAAATCCAACCGGAAAATGACCAGATCAGATTTCAGGAATAAATATACGCCAGGTGTTTCTCTTTCTACTAGTTGGTACCCATCTGAGCCTGAGTGATAGAACATGATTCTCTAACAAATTTATAGTTGATAGAGTACTCAGAGATGCCAATATCAAGAAATGGCTAGCCAAGTCAAGACTCAAGCTCAAAGCTGTCCATATAGCTGAGACTAAGATGGGCTACAGCTCCTAGGAATTGGACAGCTGAGAATTTTGAGAGAGTCATCTGCATACAGATGAGTGTAGTGTAGAGAAATCTAGGGATCCAAGGCAGTAGTGGGTTTTCAGAGAACCTGGGGAGCAGTGGCTTGCAGACTATATTCACCCAAAGGAAAAGGATAAGGGAATCTCACTTATAGTTTGGGGGTGCTTTTGGGATAAAAGAAAAGGTCCTTGGTTCCTATTACCCAAAATATCAGCAAGACCAGGTATGTTAGACTCTTAAGAAGACATCTTTTTCCTGTAATTCATCAAATAATTTCCTTTGGTATGCAACTTGAAGATATTCTTTTTCAGCAAGACAATGCTTCTGTTCACAAAGCTTGTAGTGTTATGGAATGATTTGAAAGGAATTCTATTGAATTGGTGGAATACTCCCCTTACTCCCCTAATTTAAATCTTATTGAGCATGTATGGGCTGAGCTTAAAAAGTGATTACACCAGCAGTATCCAAGGATTGGAGATATTCCAGGAGGAAAAGAAGCTGTTGAGAAGAGGCTTGGACAAGTATTACCTTTGGTTTGGGAGATAATTCTTGAGGAGTTTTTTGAAAAGTTGTGGAAACCAATGCCTAGTAGAGTAGCTGCAGTATTGAAAGTAAGGGGAGGTTATACAAAGTATTAGCTAGCCTTATTTATTATTATTTTACTCTAAAATATACATAGCAGATCATTGATCATTAACCATTGATTGTTGAGAGGTGGTAGTTGAGGGTTGATCGTACACGTACACGTATGTGAGCATGAGCGCCCTTGTCAACCCCACGCCACTGTCCCATGGCACAACGGCAATTAAACATGTCTCAGATTATGAACACTTCTGACCAGGCACTGTAGTTTTGTTTTGTGTTATATATTAAGTATCGCTTTGATACTTGGTTTGTTTTAAGTATCGTTTGATACTTAGTTTTGTTTTATGTTTTGTTTTAAGTATCGCTTTGATACTTTATTAGTTTTACCAAAGTGTATCGATTGATATCTTTGATCAGTTTCGATTCATGCTAGACATGAACAGATTTGTGTATTTAAAGACTGCATGATTCTACTATGGAAAAGGCAGACTTCGACAGACAGTATTTCAATATACTTGGTTGAACAGTTACTTCTTTGTTCCTCAGTACACTCTCAAAGCCTCCTTTAGTTCTCAGTTCTCGCCTCCTCTCTGGAAGAGCAGGCCACCTGCTAACTATTGCATCCATTACCGATAACATGACCAGCACTTTGCGAACACATTACACTACCCTTATCACCTTCCTGTACTTGGATTTTAGCTCGAAGGATATCAAGGACTATGTCTTGCATTGCGTGTTACTAAAAATACTAATTCCTTGTAAATTGAACCTAGGTCTATCAAAGGGCGCAGCTGTAACATTTTCTGACCCATCAACTAGGAATCTGATTGACCACCTCCATGAGGTACACAAGGTTGGAAAGGATGGCCCGATTGCATGGGAACATGCTCAAGCTTTAATTGAAACTGCCTTTGGTAAAACATGTCCACAAGTTACTTTTAACAGCGATCTGTTTCGGGACTTGCTTTTTCGCTGGATTGTGGAAAGCCACATAAGTTTCCGCCAGGTAGAGCAGAGCTCATTTCAAGTTCTATGGAGTTACTTAGTAGCATGTGTAAGTAAATATTTTTTCTAATTATTATGGCCATATGAGGAAACAAGGAAATCGTTGGGTTGAAGACTTGGAGCAAGAACCCTGTATCTGCTGACCCTGATTTTTTAGAATGCTACTTATACTGAAATGCCTCGAGCACTCCCGAGTTCTGGCATGACAATTAAAAATTGGATTTTAGATCAATTCCACCCTAGTTAACAAAATCTCAACCGATTGTTTAGGTGCTTCAAAAGCAAAATCCACTTTACATTCGATACATGAACATTACCTAACTGTCGGGCATTTCTTGGTGTTGTCGCTCACTGGCTAGATCTGAACTACAAGCTACAAAGTACTGTAATTGGAATGCATAGATTTCATGGCCAGCATACTGGGGAAAACCAAGCTAACAGTTTCTTTAATATCATTAAACCTTACAATATTATAGAGAAGATCAGTTACTTTACCTTGGATAATGCGAGTAACAATGGAACCGCAATGCAGTTTATTTCACAAAGATTAATGGAGATGGACTCGGATTTGGCTTTTGATCCTATTGAGTGCCGGCTACACTACTTTGGCCATGTAATCAATCTTGTGGTAAAGGCCTTTTTGTGGAGTACTGATGCGGTGGCTTTTGAAAGTGAGATTATATCATATCAACAGCGAAAACAGGATGTGGAAGAATTGGAGACATGGCAGCACAAGGGGTCTCTTGGCAAGTTACACAATATTATTGTCTGGATTTCCCGTTCACTACAAAGACGTGATCGCTTTGCCGAGCGAGTAAAGCAGTCACTTGGCCCAAGTACCAAGGCATTATTTCTTATCAATGGTAATAGTACTCGCTGGGGAGGGGATTATGACTCACTAAAATGGGCCTTGGAGCTTCAAGATCCCCTGGAAGAGTTTATAGCATTAGCCCTTCGATGTAAAAAAGATCTAGACTTTCCCGATTTCAACCCAACCTATTCCCTTGGCCTTGACGAATTATCCCTAGCTGACTGGCATATCTTGAGAGAGATTATGCATATTCTTCAGCCCTTCCAAAAGTGGCAGTTAATTTTACAAGCAAAGGCGCATTTTGGTCAACTCCACGATATTTTTCCTGCTATGGACAAGTTACTTAACCAACTTGAGACATTCTGTGATCCTGAGATAGCTCATGTATGAACCTCTGTCCATACAGCATAGAGTCTTTTAAATAAGTAAGTGGCACTTGTTCTTTCCTCTCTCTTTTCGCACTGTACTCCTACATCGTCTGGCGAAAATTACTCTCTCTGTACTGGGTACCAATCTACACTAAGATGGAATACCGATAACCCTCACCCTCATCCTTGCCCTCCTCTCTCTCGCCCAAACCCTTACTCTTTTGCCCAGTTCTTTATTCTTCTGAGTTTTTCTAAGTACAAGATTCTCTATATTGAATACATTTTAATTTTTTGAGTTGTTCAACTTCTAGTTGTACACGCTTCAAATAGTAATGTAAGCTAATTCCAACCAGGTACTATACCTTGACCGATGTTGTCCCAGCTTACTTTGTCGCCATAGCTCTTAACGCGGAAATAAAATACAAATATTGTAAAAATAAGTGGGAAGAGCAACCAGACTAGATTGAGGGTGCAAAGAGTATGGTATAAAAGATTTGGGAGAGAGATTATCGATCAAAATCTACATGCCAAAACGAAACACTGCTTCGAATTGCCACGACTATTCTATCCTCAGCAGCTGAACAGACCCTCTCTGATAGCTTATCTGACCTCAGAGATTTACCTAACTTGAAGCGGAAAAAAAGAAAAGGCTTATAGGAGAATGCTGGGATGAACTTGACTGATACCTTGCCTGTGAAATCAAAGATGATCTGCATATAAGGCCATTGCAGTACTGGATCGATCATGTTGATGATTTACGTCAAACGAATCTAGCTCAGATGGCTCTTGATACCTTTACTATACTGGCAATGTCGGTGGAGCCTGAAAGACCTTTTAGCAGGTGAGGATCTATCTCTCACTATCTTATTTCATTATCTTTAGTAGAACTATTAAACTAACTTACTCATTTCTACATTGTCCTAAGCTAATTCTTACAGATTGGCGGAATCGATTAGGAGACGACATCATTGAGGCATCTGAATGCCTCAAATCCTGGGCACCTTGTGGAATTGTTTACGGTGGGATAAACTCTGATGTGAATCAGATGGAGAGTACTGTGAAGGCATTGGAACTTTATTCACTTGGTCATCGTTCCTCCTCTGTTGTCTAACATTATTTTTGACTTTCTTTCGAGTCTATATATTTCTATTTCTATTTTCCTTTGTTTTAGTGGTTAATGTTATAATGATATTTGTTTCATCTTTTTAAAATTCACCTGGGGCATATCAAGTAGTAGCAACTCTACTGGCAGTGGCAATGTACATTGATATCATAAAGTCTGGTAGCTCAGGGCTAAGTGAGTGTATTTGGCTGCAACCAGTAGTACCCAATCCAGGTGTGGGGTGACATTGCTTACTAGTTTGAGTAATGAAACATTTCAGATGAAACATTTTTCGCCGGGGACGGCGGGGCTATAGTCCTTTGCACCGGGTCGCGGGGCGAGTTTTGAAAAAGACCGGACGGGACCGCTCAACGCCGTCCACCGCGGTCCGCCTTCAGGACGGACGGACTGCCCCGTTGGGAACACTTCTCCGGAATGCTCTACTAGCAGATTTCCATTCCTTAGTAGTACCCTCCCAAGGTTCCAGAAGTAACTAAATGACGGCCTGGTTCCTAGTGGTACAAAACTGTCAATTGGCGTTAATGGTGTAGTATCATAGCATGTCTGGTCCCTCATCCTGTGGTTCTCTCGATTGCACCATCCCCACCACTTGGATCCAATTCCTTAGCTATTTACCCATCTACGCCCTCCTCATCTACACCTTCTTCCCCCTCATCCCTCCCTCCAGGTCTGGCCACTCCTCCCTTTTATTTCCTCTCCCCCCCCATAGTTATTGCGATTGGAATTCCCAACTTTCTCACACGAGTTAGAACCATTATTTTGTTTATTACCTTTAGCCTCTCTCGCTTTCTAATCAGATTCACCTGGTACCTCTTCCCCCCTTCTTCTCCCTCAGCTAGACCTACAGCATGCCCCACAGCGTGCCTAGTTTGTGTTTCTATCACCTCACACCGGGGTTATGCATGGGCGGCCGGTTCTCACTCGAGACAGTTCCCCAGACTCGTATCTGGTACAACGCCGGAGCTAATATGGGTTTTCGGTTAGCCCAGAGCGCTAACCGGGGGTGAAGGCTAAACTGGAGTAGAGTCAAGTAGCTTTCAACCAAGGAGACGATCCAAGCCACCTAACGAGTACGGGGAAACCCGGAGCGGTGCCGACGTCTGAACACAAGATAAAGTTGTATGAGCTATACGCCATCAATCACCCCGTGAAAGAGCATTCTGAGCTTTCGCAGTTTATACGCTATCGGTAGTGAGGGGCAAAACGCACTTATTAACCAACTAATTATGGGCATTTTATGCCCACCACTTCACGGTTTAGCTTTCCGCCAACTACTCAGACCATCAACTACCGTATTTGCAAGTAAGAAACTTTGTGAAAACACCGGTTACGGCGATGAAAGGATAAATAAATTATATTGAAAGCACCGGTTACGAAAAAACACTAGCAATTCGCTATAAAGCCCCAGTGAAGACCTCCGCAAAGAAACCTCTTCTACATTTTTACAAGGTCAAATAAAATCTTCCCTCTTCGACTAGATAATCTCGGCTTGACCTTTTAGGAAAACAAGTAATTTTCACCCCCTTTGTGCGGGGGCTTTGTTCTACGCACTAGGGTAGATGGGAAACCACTTTATCATAGGATGGAATATAGCCTATCTTTTTCGGCGAGAGAAAACAGAAGCTCTTCGAATAAAGTGAGATATGCTCCAACCCCCAGACAGGTGTTTGTTGATAATAGACAATATGCCAGATCCCATATCGGTGGTTCGGGGGTGCAATTGGCAATTCCCCCACCGACACGACGGCCGCCAACACTTCGTTTCTCCGATTTCTTGCTCAACCAAACCCGCGGTCTGGTATGGCCGTGCTTGTCTAGTTAAACGTCTGTGCTCCTATGAGGACTATGACTCTTAGTCTACTCGAGTACCACTGTTGACGAGCCCACCTTCACCAGGGGAGCTTGAGTATGCAAGCAGCCAAGGTTGGGCGGCAAGGAAATAAGCGCCAAAAACAGATATTCTTTTCAGGCCCGAGTACCTCGGGATTTTTCCCCGAAATCAATTATTTGGGGGGGATAGGATGGAAATCTAAAGTATCCAAACATACAGTATGATTTAGGAATTTTCCCTACACCTAATACCGTAAACTCTCGATCAATCCACCATCGAAAACCGGAAGCTTGGCGCGCTTGTAGGGGGGTTTACACAATAGGAATTGCTAGACTAAGTCACAACGGGCTTAGCCAAGTAGGTTGACAGAATTGCGAATACCGGTTAATGAGATCCAGCAATGTCAACTCACTCAAGCTATACCGCGTCTGGAAAAACTATGGCGTATTTTGTCTCAGGTTACAAGTACCGTATCATAGGGAAAGGGACGGAAAGTGAAGCAAGAAAGAAGGTCGAACTGAAAAAAAATGAGCAAGTGAACGGGGGAAAAAGGAAAAAGAAAAAAATAACTTTCGCACGGTGGCTACAAGAGCTACGGATAGAGTCATCGGTCACGTGAAGCCTAGTATGATTAAGAAAAATTTGATGAATCTTCGTATTAGAGTGATATATGTTTCGGCCTCGGCCATATCAAATGGTTCAAAACATATCCACCCTATTGTACAAGTATTAGAGACTTTGCGATCGATATATCCAGAGTCTTTTTAGCTATCTTGGCATGCATATGCCAAGCCTTAGAATATCTAGATCTTGATTTGACTCCCGGGTATCAGCAAATCTGTGTGATTTGACCTCTGTCATTTGAATCCTTTAAAAATCAATAAAGACAATTCAATTTCACAAGATTCCTTACTCTCCAGAACCTCCAGATACTTCAAAATGAGTGACCTTGACCTAGCTTTGTTAAACTTTGAGTTTGAACTTACAGAATTGAGAATTTATTAGCATGAGTCAATACATATAAATATTTAATGGTGGGGATTGGAGAGAGAAGGGGGGCTTATTGATTTGGTGGAATTGGAGCCTCAAGCATGGAGGACATACTTTAGGTAGTATATTTAAATATCTCCTAATCAAATGTACATAAAAAGTAGTAACAAAAATAAAATATGTTTTCAAAGGAAGAAATCAAGAGACTAGTAAATTTTTTTGATGTTCCATCAAGAATATACAGAGAGAATGGTATTTGGAAGCCTGATGGCATAGCAATATGCATGCTGCTGGTAAGTCTTACATAGCCTCATCAGTTATCTAATATTCATTTACAATTTGATTGGAAACTAGAGTTAGTTTCATGCATTACCAATACGCTATTGAAATTTATCTACAAGCGATGGAAGCATTTACAATCCTTTGATTCTGAAAGAATAACACCTCAGAGCATGGCAGCCGATATAGTTATGACTAAAAAAAAAAAAAAGTACACTGTGAAATTACTGTTAAGGCATTGTTGATAAGACATTACAACCAATTACTAGGCCAATTTATGGCCAAGAGTCAGTTTATAATGGGTGGAAAAGAATACATAATTTGAAGTATAAAACAGTTGTTTCTCTGATGGAATTATTACTCATTTTTATGGACCAGTTGAAGGTTGAATTCATGATTCTACGATGTGGAAAAAGAATAGAGTATCAGAAATATTAAATGCTCATACTTATGCTCCCGACAGATCACCATTAAAAGTATATGGAGATAGAGCATATGGTATTCGTGATCATTTAATACTACCATTTAGTGGTGTCAGCCTTACAGCAGATGAGCGGGCATGGAATAAATCAATGTCATGAGTTTGAATTATTATAGAATAGTACTTTAAAGAGGTTATACAACTGTTTACTACTCTGGACTTTAAACGAACTCAACATCTTTTAGTTTGTCCTCTTGGACTACAATATTCTGCTGTAGTTTATTATTACAATGCTTAAGTTTGTTTACATAATCCTCAAATTCATGAGTATTTTATATGAGAAACTCAGAGACAACTCAGTCTATCCAACTCAAATGAAAACCTGGTCCTTCTCCAACCTCCTACTTTAGAGGAATACTTTCACTTCGGAGAATAATAATCGAAGGTATGTAACAGTTTCCTGAAGTAATATCAAATGTCCAAGTCCTAAGATCTAGAGTAGTTCTACATAGTCCCCCTAGTCTCCTACTGTTTTACACAGCTTCCATTAACACTCCCCAGTCTCTCACAGCCTTTAGTAGTTGTTCACAACCTCTTACAGTATCAAGTAGTGTGCCATATTCTTCTACAGCTTCCTACTTTAACCGGTACAGGTACTCGGTTTTTAGTTTTGTTTTATGTTTTGTTTTAAGTATCGCTTTGATACTTGGTTTGTTTTAAGTATCATTTGAAACTTAGTTTTGTTTTGTGTTTTGTTTTAAGTATCGCTTTGATACTTGGTTTGTTTTAAGTATCGTTTGATACTTAGTTTTATTTTATATTTTGTTTTAAGTATTGCTTTAATACTTAATTAGATTTACCAAAGTGTATCAATTGATACCTTTGATTAGTTTCGTTCATGCTAGGCATGAACAGATTTGTGTATTTAAAGACTGCCTGTTTCTATGATAGAAAAGGCAGACTTCGACAGACAGTATTTCAATATACTTGGTTGAATGGTTACTTCTTTGTTTGCCAGTACACCCGCGAAGACTTCTTTAGTTCTCAGCTCTCGCCTCCTCTCTGGAAGAGCAGTCCACATGCCAACTATCGTATCCATTACCGATAACCTGATTAGCACCTTGTGAACACATTACACCTACAGTCTTCGCGTGGATCTCTTTACATTTTCCACAGCCCCCAGCAGTTTACCTTCCCATTCTCTACAGCCTTTAGTGGTTCCCACTGCTGTCTTCACCTCTGTCTCCTACAGTTCTTGTCACTTCTTCACTATTTCCTGCTATCTCTAACAATTCTGTACAGTTTTACAGAGTTCTCAACTTACACAAATAAGTGTGTAAGGAAGTAGAGAATATGTAATGTGTTCGCAAGGAGCTAATTACATTATTGGTAATAGATAAGATAGTTGGCAGGTCGCCTGCTCTACCAGAGAGGAGGTGAGAGCTGAGAACTGAAGAAGGCTTCGAGGGTCTACTAAGAAAATAAAGATGTAACTATTCAACCAAGTATATTGAAATACTGTCTATTGAAGTCTGCCTCTTCCATCATGGAATCAGGCAGTCTTTAAATTCACAAATCTGTTCATGTCTAGCATGAACAAAGCTAATTAAAGATATCAAGCAATACTCTTTGATAAAAGAGCTTATGTATCAAAAAGATGCTTAAAACAAAACATAAAACAAAACTAAGTATCAAACGATACATAAAGCAAAATAAAAAAACAAAACAAATAACCGAGTACCAGTAATCGGTCATTAAGTATGTAAATGAACTAGGCACTGGGGGTGATGGGTAAGTCTGTTGAGCAATGTAACCAGTACAGGTACTCAGTTATTAGTTTTGTTTTATGTTTTGTTTTAAGTATTACTTCAATACTTGGTTTGCTTTAGGTATCGTTTAATACTTAGTTTTGTTTTATGTTTTGTTTTAAGTATTGTTTGATACTTAGTTTTGTTTTATGTTTTGTTTTAAGTATCACTTTGATACTTAATTAGTTTTACCAAAGTGTATCAATTGATACCTTTGATTAGTTTCGTTCATGCTAGACATGAACAGATTTGTGTATTTAAAGACCGCCTGTTTCTACGATAGAAAAGGTAGACTTGGACAGACAGTATTTCAATATACTTGGTTAAACAGTTACTTCCATATTCCTCAGTACACCCTCGAAGCCTCCTTTAGTTCTCAGCTCTCGCCTCCACTCTGGAAGAGCAGGCCACCTGCCAACTATCGTATCTATTACCGATAA
>NW_003299052.1:689788-765562 GCF_000151645.1 Tuber melanosporum
GCTTGTGTAAGTCATTTCATAAGATATGTTGTATGGGGTGTAGTCTCATTGTTGGGTGCTGCCTATGGCTAGAAAATGGACTGAGTTATGGCAGTATCCTGCTCTCATTTGAATTCGGAAGGATGAGGTTAATTCATCCAAATTTGATCTGATATCTTGTTCATCCTGAATGAGAGATCCTCTTATTGGCTCTATAGGTTCTTTATCTTTTTCTGAGGTTACATCGAGGTGTTGGCAATGTTCACAAATTGTTGGTTGTATAACACAGATTACATTTTTATTGTTGTATACATGCAAGTATTCGCAAAATGCTGGTCATGAATTTATTTAGGAAGATGAGAATCGAGAAACTGGCTGTGGAGAGTACAGATCGTATACTGCTACTTCAAGTTGCTCAAAATCTTGGTATCTTCTTAGAGCAATATTTCCGAAAGTAAGGAGAGATTAGGCTGCTTCATTAGCAGCATTGATTAATATTTATTCTTTATCTTCTCCACAGGTAATACCTTATCTGGTACTTCTGGAGCCCTCACTGGAGGTACCGAAGAGTCGCTGTGAGTTATGGTTAAACTTAATTTTGGTCTAGTGTAAGGGACAGGTATTAGTATAACAGTGGGAGCAATGGAGAATGCTTTGTTTAAGCTTATAAGAAGGTGTACTGAGGAGACTGCAATCGTCTTTCCCTTCATCATTGATATTTCTTTCTCCTTTTTGTTTCTGCTAAAGCATACATGGTATAGTAGAAAGAAGTGGAGGAAGAGGTTGCACTGGCTGGAGCTATTGGCGGTTTTTGTTCATATGTTGTGTCTTTTAGTCTATCTTCACTTTGTCTAATATAGTCATGGACAAGAGGAGAATCTAGGAGTGATTGATTTTCATAAATGTAGGAAAAAGCATTAGCTAAATAATTAGTTCTTCTAGTAATATAGATGATTTTAGTATCCTATTTATTGAGTTTTGCTATTCCTCGCGTTTTACTTTATCTAGGGATCTTGTTGACTTTCAGATTAGTGAGGAGTTGGTTATCGGTAATAATGATAAAGGTATCGCCTATCAGGATGTGATTGAAGGCGGTAAGAGTATCGATCACTGCAAGAGCTTTCTTGTCAGTGGTGCTATAGTTCATCTGTGAATTAGTAAACTTTCTACTGTCTAATACTGCTGGTCTTGCCAATTCATGTGAAGGTCCTCATCCAATCCATACTCTATTTCTAACATTAGATGTATCAGTAATCAGCCATATTGGTTCTGCTTTACTGTAGTTGATAAGCTGTATAACATTAGCAGTTTTAATCAACTGCTTAATGCTGTTAAAGGCCTGATCATGGGTAGAAGTCACAAAGAATTCTGCATTATGGGTAAGGTCCAGCAGTGGTGTAGATCAGTGACATAATGCAGTAGAAACTGGGAGATATAGTTGACAAGTTCTAGGAATTGCATGAGTTCTTTCTGATTCTGGAATATAGTCGATTCCGTTAAACAAGATATTTTTCTACAGGCTGCCTGTATTTCTTTATTGTCTATTTCATACTATTCGATATCAAGACTATCGGTAAAAAAGATGTATTTGTTTTCGCTACCCCAGAATTTGTCTTCTTTTAGCTTGGTATATACGAACCTGATATAGTATGTATGCTATTCCTCAGACTTTGAGTAGACGAGAATATTGTCAATGTACACCCATACAAAGTAGTCCAGGTACAAGCTTAGCAGGTTTTCCGTAATCTGCAGGAAGGTGAAAAGGCGTATTCATGTTACCTTGCAATATAATTCGGCTGATGAAACTTCCATAAAAGGTTTTAAAACTGTTCTAGTACTTAATTTCCTCATCCAGTCTAGTATAGAAATATACATCACTCAGGTTTATTTTTCGTTCGAATCTGTCCTATCCAACTGTATTCAGGATCTGGGTTTGATTAGGGATAGAAGCACTGGTGATAAACCTATTCTCATTCAGTAATTCGAGATCAATCAAGGGGCAGATTCTTTTGCTATTTGCTTTGAGACGGACAAATATTGGTACAGCACCTGGCAATTCTGCTAGGTAGAATATTTATCTCCTCTTGTTTTAGTTTATCCAATTGCACAGCTAGTTTTTGTATGCATCAAGGATGGAGTAAATTGGTTGGTTTCCCCAATTTGAGCGATCCTGTAGGTGGATATGGATGTTAACTTTCCTCCTATATGGTAGTTCTTCTAGAATTTAGTCTGGAAAAATATTAGAATATTTAACTAACAAGTATTACGTAGTTGCTTCACATGCAGCAGCTCAGTTTTCTCTGCTTGTTGGTTTACAGGAGACTTTTACATTCTGTTCTGAAAACTGCACACTGCGGACTCTCCACATTTGATTTTAGCTTTGTGGTAATTTAGGAATAGCATACCAATCAGGGTATTGTATTTGGCTAGTTTTGCTACTGGTATTTCTTGTAGTAGTATAGTGGTGGATCTAAGCTGAATAGTTGTGCTACAAGTTCTAGGGCTAGTAGGTCGTAATTTCTTTACTACCAGATTGACTGATATGTATTGGCAAAGGTCTTGGGTTGGGAGTTTAAGAGCTGGTGATGAAAGTATTACTAATCATATTCCTTCCAAGTATACCAGTATCGAACTGAGTATAGGCCCTCTTGCAATTAATCAGAATAGTATCTTCTAGGGCAAGGTGGAGTTTGAATATTAATGGTGGTCAGATACGGTTACATTTTACATCAATATATTCAATGTAGATCTATTCATATCTACTGGATTAGATGTCATCACTATCAGTTCTGATATTATTGGCCAATAACACCTATTTGATAGCTTTTCCTTTACCCTTGTTCATAGGACAATCTTTTGCCACATGTCCGGTTTCTCTGCATTCAAATATTCACTTATCTGACGTCCTGGTTCTTTTGTTGATTTAGTTTCGTTCTATAATTGATCGAGGTCAATCTTCATTGAAGTTATTAGAGGCCCTATACCAGAGTTGCCTATTATTACTAGATAAAGTGTGGTTTTTGTATGACTCAGTTTCGTGGAGTATGACATTTTTCTATTCTGCTCTTGCGATTATTATTGCCATGCTACTGCTATCTTTTTTGAGTGGTTCAACTTCATAACAGAGAGTAGGGTACATGGCAATGTAGAACTATCGCTTTAGGATATACTCCGAGATGCTTTCTGTCTTCATCTGATCTTTGTATATCAGGAGGTCTATTGTTATATTTGTAATTCTTTTCACATGTGATCCATTGACTTGATGAAGCTTATTGAGTTTCTTGTTCAATACATCCTTTGTAATGGAAGATTGGAATTGTTTCTTGAGGTAGTTGAGTACTGTAAATTCTTTCACCTGTGGGTTTCCTCCATATTCCTTATAGCATTAGTGGTATATGTCTATTACTTTTCCTTCACAGAATGATCCTAGATATAAACCGGTTGGAGGCTTTTCCACATCTACCTTTTTCAAGACAAGGTAGTGTTTAAGCTCAGTTGCCCATTGATCAAATACCTCAGATTTGAGATCTGTCCATTCTCCTGTGAATTTTGGTAGTAGGTGGAGCTTGAGTTTAGGTATGTTAGGTATTTCATTTTCTTGTTGACTATCTTCAGAGTGTGATCTTAAATGTCCTCTTCTTCAAAGTCTTCTTACTGCACTAGCCAAATGGGATTCACTACTAGAGTCGGAAGCATCTGGAAGTCAAGGTACAGGATTATTTGCCTGAGTAGGTGGGAATTCACTTGAAGGCCATGATATTTTTGTACTTGAGGGTTGTTCTAGTTCTTGCCTTGCTTGGTTGTATCCTTGATGCCTTGTAGGCTTGTCACTTTCTTAGACCTTAGCAGAGCACTTGAGTTGTTTCTTTCTTCTAAGGTCTGGCCATAGGATCTGCTTCCCACTCTGAGTCACCAATAGCTCTATGTTGGTATTGAGATAAAGCTGAATGTACTATGATTCTGCTGCTTCTCTCTGCTAGCGTTCTGCAGTGGATGTTGGTGGGTTAATCAGGCCTAAGTCTGGTGACAGGTTTCTAATCAGTTGCTGAAGTAAACAAAATGTAATATGTTGACAATGTCCTAATTACGTTTTAGGATAAGATACTATAGTTGACAGGTGGCCTGATTTACCTGAGAGGAAGCAAGAGCTGCAAACTAAAAAAAAAGCTTTAAAGATGGACTGGGAAAACTAAAACGTAAATGTTCAACAAAGTATGTTGAAATACTTTCTATCAAAGTCTGTCTTTTCCATTATAGAATTAGGCAGTCTTTAAATACACAAATCTGTTCATATTTAACATGAGCAAAACTATTTAAAGGTATCAAGCTATACACTTTAATAAAACCATTTAAGTATCAAAACAATACTTAAAACAAAACTGAAAACAAAACCAAGTATCAAATGATACTTAAAACAAATCAGGTATCAGAGCGATACTTAAAATGAAACATAAAACAAAACACAAAGCTCCTAACTGAGTACCTGTACCAATTACAATTTTCGAAAAGAGACTTATAGCGGAGTTGAATATCATCCAAATATTCAATATGTTCTGTTGCTTCTTTATTGGTTTCACCTTTTTTCCTTTAAATATGTTGCTTTCTCATATTTTTATTTCTTTACTTTAGTTTAATTTGTAGTTTAATATTATAAAATAAACTTTAAAATTACTAACCTTATGCTATATAATAAGTTTTTCCATTTGGTTCTTACAAGAAGACCTGGACCAACATATTCCAAACAGAGCAAGATTTTGAGAACTTTCCTCTCAAGGGCTTTTCTTGCGACCAATCTTACTTAAAATTAGATTATCTTCTTGTACTTGACCTGTAAGAGCTCAATCTTCCCATGGCTGCCAGGCCCCACCATATTTTCGCTTTCCCGGCAGTGGTGTTAATTGGTCTGTTTGCCAAGATTCTGTTTTCCTCAGTGTGCATCATTAGCTGATTTAAATCTCTTAAAATCGCAATGCATATGATGGAAACAAACCTGCTTCTTGTAATTGCATTGGAATCATGACTAGTTGTTAAAGAATATATTTAGAAGGCAATTATGTTGTAAATTATAGCTATATATGCATCGTTGTTATGCCTTAAACTCATGTCCTGTTGTTACATCATCTATACTTAATTGCATCTACCGCAAAGTCTAACTAAGGTCCGGCTCCAACTATTGAGCACTTTGGCATACAGGGATTCTGGATACATATACCGCCATGTCTCTATTATGGGAAATCTCCTATTGTAAGATATTTGGAGACATTTTTCAGAGAACATGTAATATTTGAGATTTTAGCCGACAAAATAATAGCCATATGATAGAGGCACGGTACAAATATCAACTCATTCTAGGGCTAGGCAAGATACTGTACTAGTACTCATACATGTAACTTCAACTTTTTTTCCTCCTAGCACTCTTTTGGAACATTGCCAACCATCAGCTAGGGTTGTGATTACACTCCAAGTGGGTGGGAGGCATTGTACAAGTACAGTACCGGTACCGTACTGTACTCACGCGTCTTTGCCAAGAAAAATGCTGTGAGCCGAAAATGGGGTGGTAATGTCATGAACGTGGCTTAGCGAGGAAAGGGTTTTTCAAGTGACACATGGTTATGAGTCACAGGTATGTTATTGTTTCATGCATATGACCTATTCGAGTTATATGATTAGTTATGTGTAGGATTTGTGATGCTTTCACACATGGCTCAAGTATGAGTCATGGGACATGCGCCTGACGAGTATGCCTTACGAGTGTGCCTTACGGGCAAGCCTTGCGCATATGATTTATGTTTCGCACATGACCTCATTATGATGTCATGGGTTTCGTGCACATGACTCAGTCGAGTTATATGACTTGTTTATTGCGTTATGATTGGTTTATGAGTTTCACACATGACCTCGCTATGAGGTCATGGGTTTTGAGCATGTGATCACTTTCGTCATATGACTAGTTTGTTATGATTTAGTTTCGCACATGTGACCACTTTAGGTCACATGACTAAAGGCGGGAAGAACACTATATAAGGAGGCCGATGCGGCCGAGGACGATAGGTTCTTCACGCTTTGTTCTAAGTACTTTTCCTACTTATTACTTTAACGAATATAAAATACCTTTACGATCTTTATCTTTATTGTAACAATATCATTACGACAAGAAGCGCTCGTCACGAAGACGAGTTAGAGAAAGCTTACGATAGGCATTTCCGATAGAAGACAAAGGTCTTGTACTATCGGTAACGTAGGCAGAGGCCTAGAGCTATCACAAGACAAAGAAAAGACGAAAGACAGGAAGAGAAGTATCGTTCCCCGTCGCCAAGCACTAACTATCCAAAGAGGGATTGTTACAGGTAAACTATGACGACAAGGTACTATAGATAAGAAACAACCAGGAGTAGAGCTATACATCAACCATATCATCCATGATTATATCAAACCAAGCACCTTATTCCACTACAAAAATGCTGAGTGGAGAAAGCCTGTCAATTCCAATCCGAAGTGCAATTGTTATGCTAATTCAAGTAGGAGGAATGAGTTATTTTGATGTCTATGAGGCTCTGAATTCACGGATTTCACTAAATACAATAAAAGGAACATGGCTCCGAGTAATAGTAAGTAGGAAAGATAAGCATTTAAGTATGGTCTATACTAATCAGTGAATATAAAAGAGGAAATCAGAGAGTCGAGATATCTTTCACCTGCTCGAAAATCTTCACGATCAAATTCGACCCGAGGCAGCTGTTCCGCGAAAGATTCACGCTGGATCTGCTACCTCCGAACGATTACGAGATCTTGCCTTATGTGATGAGGAACATTGGTAAAAGACCTACCTACAAATTGCAGCAGAGGCTGAGGTTAACATTTCCAAATCATATGCTTATAAGATAATGAAGGAGCATCATGATTTGGGCCACTTTGAACCACGATGAAAGCCAAAACTACAGCTCAAAGACTGGCATGCCTGGGTTGTACTGGCTGATTGGGCGCTCACGAAATCTTTAGAATGCTTTGCTTTTACAGATGAAAGCTGAATTGAAATAGGAGGTACATGTGGACAGCAGAAAATCACTCAACCTTAAAACTCGAATCCCTATGACTATGTTGTCGTGTTTCATAAACTAGTCTTTTCACTTATGCTTTCAGCTTGTGTTACTATGGGCTACAAGGGTAGACTCTATATTTGGGAGAAGGAGAGTGCGGAGGAGCGAGTGGAGAATAATATGGAACTAGAAAAATAAAACCAAGCCAAGTGGGAGAGAGTGGCTGATAAGAGGAGGAAGGCAGTAGTACCAAGTACTATTGAATATGAAGAACTAGAGGAAAAGAATGCAAAAATCCCAGAGTACAACCGGGTTAAAAAACCTACAGCACCATGCAAAAGACCAAGACGTCCTGAGTGGGAGTTTGGAGAAGAGGTACCAGCTAGGAGTGCTGGAGAGGGATTTGATTGGTTTATATACAGGAAAGAAGTCTTACATCCACTGGTGTATCCATTTCTAAGTAAGGTTCAAGAAGAGAAAAAAGTGGATATCTGGCTTATTGAGGATAATGCCGGCAACCACACACAGGCTGCAAGAATAGATGCTGAAGAAGCATCTAAGTTCAGAATCAAACGAATTCTCCATAAAGATTTACCTATCGATAGACTCCCTTAGTGGCCCACCAACTCCCCCAATATCAATAAGATAGAGCCACTTTAGCGATATCTTAAAGATCATCTTGCCAAGTACCCATGCCCAAAGGGCCAGTCACGCAGTGAAATTGATCGATTTAGACGAATCATTCATGACAAATGGGATACAATACCACAGCAGGTTATTGATCTCCATTGCTGAAAATTTCATACAAATCTCAGGCAACTCAAAGAAAACAGTGGAAAAAACAACTTTGATGCCTAGTCTGCTAGTTACTCCCCAAGTATTACAAGGTACTGTTTCCTCAAATTCTTAGAAGGCATTGATAAAGTTATCTGATTAGCACAGCGTTATAGTACGAGATACCGGCCGAGGAGCAAGAAAGCACGGTATGAAAGAGTGCGAGCACAAGCCCAGGGGGATGCTGTCTGCTTTCCGCTCAGGACTGGCTATACTTGCACAGCCAAGTGAGCCGGGTGTGTGTTTTTATAGTATGCTATGGCCGGGGCAGGATACATGGGAGTGGATTGTTGTTTTTCATATTTCCTACTGCTAGGCATAGAACATGGGTTTTTTTGGTTTTGTCAATGTACTTTGCCAGTACCTGTAGGTATCAAGTGTCCGTGATCTGGTTTGGTATTGGTTTAAAACTCTTTAAAAAATGCAGTGCAACATGTGAGTGTTTAAGATGTATGTTACTTTGCGACATGTATTGAAAACCCCCTGTTTTCGGCTCACGGCGTTTTTCTTGGCAAAGACGCGTGAGTACTTGAGCAATAAATAGAACGCAAACTTCAGCTGGTTAGGAGCATTCAGGTGAGTTAATCCGAGAGAGCTACTGGTTTTACACAGTGGCGGCTTTCAGCCCGGAGAAACCACAAAAACACGAGAACAATCGAACACCAGCGAATGATGTCCCAGTTGAATGGTCGAACGCGAGGACAACAAATAATATACAATCACCAAACAGGGAAATAGCTACTGTGATTATCTAGCAAAAAAGCGTATAGTGAACAGCGTATGGTGAGCGACTCACAAAATAGTGGGATTCTAGAATAAATCTAAATGATGCTTAGTCAGACTAAGGAAAATGTTGATCGCTAACATGCGACTTACGAGTAGGGTGGATAGGTTCTCTACCCCACGCGGCACCATTTGCTCAACAACACTCGCGTGCGCGACTCTACTAGCTAGACGGGAACGCAAAATACGGTAGTATATATCATTTACGATAAAATTATCCACATAGTCTTCCGCCGCTCGTCACACATGTGCTCTCTGTTCCACATGCATCCCCGCAACCCCCCCATTTCTCACGCGCTCTGGCTAACAAGAAGAAAGAACAGCTTCTCAAAGGCTCCCGTGGTTTGTAGCCGCCACCGCACTGCTCTCTGTCTCTCTTACACTCACGCGTCCCTTGTACTGGGCGGAACTTGAGCGGATAGCGCCGCACTGGCTGGGCTCTTTGAACCGCTACCGTCGGTATCCTACTGGCCGGACACTATGAAAGGCTTCTGCCGGGTGCTTGTTCAATGCCCCCAAGAATTTACGAGGCGACTGGCGGATCTCAGCAAGCGAAAACCACCCCTGGCTGTTCCGATTATTGGGTCCCCACCGTCAGACTTGCTAGAAGCGCAGAATTCCTACCGCTCGCTTGTGATGGAGGGATTGCGGCATAAAACCCTTTGAGATGAGCATGAAACAGTAGCAGTAGGGTGGTTTTACTGAGTATATATTCCCAATTATATCTTCCTCCCTCTCCTTCCTCCCCATATCGCAGCCCTACCACCTAACACCCCTCCTTATCCTCTACCACCGTATAGAACATCCGGTTGCCTATACCCCCCCCCTCCAATTAACTACAGCTACAAGCCCTAATCCTAGCCTAGGTTCTGTATGAAAAAGAAAGACAAAAAAAGGTACATCTAAGCTTCCTCTTCCCCCTTTAGCAATTCACACTAACACACTACATAGCACTTCACGGCCACTGGCAAAAAAATGGAAAACCTCTGCTCCCGTAGTGAGTCAATTCGAGAGATGGGAATCGAGATCGGGGAACTACGGAATGGCCCCGCAAGGTCGGCGAGGGATGAGAGGTACAGGAGGTGTAGATCGAGGGTGGAATAACCGCTTCTTGTGGTGGTAGTAGTGGTGGCATACCCAATTAAGCAACAGTAGCAACAAGGAGCAGGACGGTTGGGCGTCATGGAAGTTCACAGGAGTCCAGGGCCGCGGAGAAATTTGTGGCCAGGGCCGAGTCCAGGTGTTATGGGAGGGACAGGAGTTGAAGGGGGCGGAAGCCGCAGTCGTCTCACACAGTGGAGATAGTTTCTTGATAGTGGTTGGGGGCTTATGTGGTTGGACGGGTGAAAATGTTATAGCGTGACCAAAGGAAGTGAGCTGGGGATTTAATCGTCGAAGTTGATTCTCGTATCAAACACCGGCCATAAATTATCCAGAGAAGTGGATTACCCTCTAAACTCTGCCGCTATGATACTTGTCCGGCTAAGGCTGAGGAGGGCGGGAGACACCCACCTATTATCATACCCGCGCCAGGTCTATACTAGTGAGTTTCCCCCAAGTGCCATTTTACCATTCTGGATGGGAAATTGTCGCGATAGTTTAACTTGGCCCGTCTGGTTACCTCACCAGCCCTTTATTTCGAGCCCGATCATAAAGGTCTGCGGTAGAAACGCTATCTTTCCTTGGAGTGGCATGTCTGGTTTGACTCCAAAACATGGTAATCAATTTGCAATGACGGGGCCAAAAACACCTTAGGATTGTGAGTTCTGGCCCGGCCATCGAGGCAACGTATGTTTTAAGTAGCTATGACTCCGGAGCAGGAAAACTACGATCGCTGAGATCACAAACTATCACTCAGCTGAAACGAAACGCCAAGACAAAGATTAAAAGAGGGGTAAGATGATTTTTCTCCTGTTCTTTTCTCTCTCTCAAAGACACTCTCGCACTCATCAACTCGCTTGCTCAACTCAACTAACACATGAGGAAAAGACAGGTGTATAAATAAACGATGATTGGGCCTCTCATTTTCCCACCGGACTCCACACATCCATCGCGATCCCCGCTCATCCGCTCAAGTTTCCCTTTCCTCGGCTTGTTCCCATCGCTAACAAAAGAAAGGGCAAAAGAACAGGCGCTACGAAGAGCTCTCCCGCTGCCGTGCTACTTCTGTCGCCGACATCACTTCCGCTGCCGCATTTCTTCTGTACGTACAAATGAAATACAGGCCCAACAAAGACGCTCCCGTTTCCTCCCATGCTCCCTCTACATCCTGCTCTCCTACTACCTTCCTTACTCCCGCCGCCATACGCCGTACTTCTCCGACAGATATGATAGGGCAAATCGGTGAATGGGTGAACGAATAACAAAGGACCGGTGATACGGTCGATCGATCGGGCGTGCGGGCGGACTAATCGCTGGGCGGAAGGGCGGAAATTCTGCAGATAAACTGACAAGAGAATAGGTAGACAGGCGAGCAAACGGACGAGCGAATAAATAAACGGACGGACAGACCATTGGGCGGGTGAACGAGCGAACAAACAAGCGGGCAGATAATCGGGTGGACGTACGATAAGAATAATGGGGTGGAATATCAGATATGCTGCTTTTCCGGCCATCGAGCATCTTCTGAACATGTCGAGCATGTTATAAACGTGTCAGGCAAGTTCTGAGCATGCTGGGTGAGTTGTGAGCATGCCGAGCAGCATTTCCAACAAAGAAAATACAGCGCAGAACCTAGTTCAGCCGTCCCTCACCCCCCCGTAGTCCACCTCCGTCTCTCTGACGAAACCGCATAACTTCGTTTCCCACTATCGAGCAGATTGCCGAATTCGTTCTGCCGTCAGGTCCTCGCGTCTCGGTGGCGCGTCGCCGGGCAATTGGAGACACTGTCTAAATCTCCCACGGTCATCCTAAACGGTAATACATGGGTAGTGGTGGGCCCATTCTAGCGGCATATATCGCGTTCATATCGCCTACCAAACATGAGTGCAAATGTCGTGATTTTGCATCATCGCACTCGCCAACAGGAAGGATGCAGAGGATTGAAAAGAGCCGAAAACATCGCACCCGCAAATAGGATAGATGATGCCAAACTCTGGCTGCAGGTCCTCAGCCGTTAGTACTGACAATCATTTTAGAAAGCCAACTGGTAGTAGGACTGAAACGGAGACGAAACAGCGAAACGAAACGCCAATGACTAAAAGTGCTATGAAAAACTCTACACAACCAAAAGTGGAGATGTTCACACTCTTGCTCTACAACTCCCTCGACAACTTGCTTTATTTCACAACTCTCTCTCTTGCTCGCTGGCTTGCTCGCACTCCACAACACATCCGGAAAAGACAAGGGTATAAATAACAAAAAATCGCCTCCGGTCCTTTCACTGATCGCCGCATATCTTTAACACCTTCTACACTCGTCCAGCTAAGTCTTCCTTTCCTCTGCATATTCCCTGCTAACAAACAATTACAGACCTAACGACGACCGGTCCAATTTGCCTTCCGCGCTCCAATTATCCTTCCATGCTCCCATTGCCTTTCGCCCTCTTATTGCCTTCCGTGCTACCATACCAACAAAAGAAACACAGACCCCATAAAGACTGCCGGCAAAATCCCTCAGACTCTACCGCTTTCCCCCCGCTTTCCTCTCACCGGCACCACTCTCGCCATCACACTGATGCGCATTACCATGGCGTGCCCGTGGTTGCATTTGCGCCACGAACAAAGGAAAGGACAAGTTAGAACAAACAAGGGAATGAGCGGGGAGAATCAGGCGAACTGGCAGAAACGAACAAACGAAGGATAGACGGATGGGAAATAAATGGACGGTAAATAGACAGATGGGAAAGCGTACAATGTCATGAGCATGCTGAGCAGCATTCATGATTTCCAACAAATCCGTGTGAAAAAGCCTCGTCCAGCACTATCGCTTCGGAGGCCCCCTATGAGGTGAAGAGGTTGTGTACGAAGCCCCATCTCCATTTCCTGAGTTACCCTTATCCAGCCTATGCACAATATTTAATATAACTAGAATATGTACCATTGGTTGGGCCTTATGCCCCTCTTACGAGCGTGTAAACTTGTACTAGATTCTCTAGGAAACAAGCACTGGGTGATTTCGGTGCACCCCCAGACAGCCCGGTGGCACCCTTTCTAACAAGAAGATAAAAATACACACTGTATACTCTTTGTCGTTATCACACATGAGGACAGCGCCACACCGGGGAATGGCGATTCTAGGGAAACGAAACAAAACCACGCTTATTATACCTGGAGGACAAAGGGGGCGTATGATATGTTTTACCGTTCGCAACAACTGCAATTTTTCGTTTTCTTCTAGGAAACATTACAATACCGGTATCCAAACTCGACAACGATGCTGGGATATCGGTTATATTTGACCTGCAAAGATGGGGTGAAAACAGGTAGTATGCACTAGATCCCCGAAATATGGCCCCCGATCAACAAACCTGGTAGTCAGGGTAACCCTGATTTGGGTGCTATCGCTTGGGAACTTTGAACATACACTAACCTTACTTTCCGATGGATCCTATTGAAGGTTCTAGATCGATGTTAGTCGATTGAGATAGATTGTGGAGGTTTCGGGAGTCTGGGGGAGAGTTCAGAGGTTCAATGGATCGGTGTGGAGGTTCAGAGACTGACAGGAGATTCTCCGGACATGTCTTTCCTTTGTTATCACGGGAGTGTACGGAGGAGAGGATAGCATGCTTAGAGAGATACGGATAGGTGTGGTGATTCATGGAACGACGAGGACACACTCCCCACGTTTTACTTATACACCTGTCTTTACCGTTAGTTTAGAGAAGAACGGACGAAGTTGTTTTTTCCTTACCTTATGCTCTTGTACAGTACACGTCCTACCACAGCCCCCACGTAGACCTTTAGTCCCCCTCTATCGCTGCTCGAGTCAGTCATTGACTGATATACTCCTTCACAAGAGATCCCTGACCACAATTCAATTAATTATCTTGATAAGTGATAGGAAAGGGCTACATGTTCTTTACCGCTTCCTTATTTTCCTTGATTCTTTAAATTGAGTCGCTCATGATGAAGTCCAATTTTCGAGAATTCTTTTTTTGCGCACGGTTACTCAGGTATGAACGTGGGTGACCGGACAGACAGGGGTTAGAAACTATATGCAGATATGGATTTTCTAACCCCTGTCTGTCCAGTCACCCACGTCCATCCCCAAGTACTAGACAAAAAGCCAATGCACCCCTGTTCTCCCAGTGTGGCACCAGAGCAGACGAGTACTCTGATCTCCAGTATACAATGTGTCGATGTGGAGAAATTTTCTGTTCGACACTCTCGACACTAATGCTCACTCTATCTCACGACATCGCGGCCATCGGATTGACAGTAAAGGCAGGAGTATAACTTGGGCTGTGACGGAGATATCCTCTGATACTTCCACCCATTCCCAAACATACCATTCCGATCCTCGCCTATCCGCGTAAGTCCTCCACTTCTCCACACTCTTCCATTCTAAAAAATAAAAAACTAGCTTTATTGAGATTCCCACTGCTCATCACCTCTGTGCAGTCCTTTGGAGTCTCCTGTTTCCGACTCCCACATTTCCGACAAATACATCTTTCCCTTCCGTTTGCGCAAATCCTAAGCGCATCTCTGATGTCTATCTAAACAAGCGATAAAACAGGACGCACATTATGAGAGTTCCAGCGAGTTCCGAGCATGTCGAAAGGGTTCCCAGAATATCAAATAGCTTACGAGCTTGTTGAGCAGTGTTGAGTGTTCTGGATGGATGATGGTTTGATGGGAGCAGATTGTGGATTTTTCAAGAGTCAGGTAAAGAGTTCAGAGGTTGGATAGATCAATTTGGAGGTTTGGGGATTTCTTGAGTGGATTTTCCTGACATGTCTTTCCTTTGTTATCATGGAAGTGTACAGAAAAATGGGGGAATGCGTGGAGGCATAGAGATAGGTGTGGTAATCTACGGAAAGCTCAGGATACATTTATTATGTTTTACTTATACAGCTTTTTCTACCTTTAGTTCAGAGGAAGGGTTAACGAACCATGTTGTTTACTATACCTCTCACTCTTGTCCATACACTTTTATAGTTCTCTATATATTGACTTAGTCTTCTATCGACCATTGCGTGATTAGCCTCCCACTATTATTCCTATTGAGAAGCGGTATCCATGATTTGCCTAAGTGTCATGTATATATATCAGATGAATGACATGTAAATTAGAAGACTCATAGGAATAGGAGGACATAACATTCAATAGTCGGCACAACCTTTGTGGTGTTGGCTGCCCTCAGGATGGGGATTGTTAGAGCGGGAATGACAGTTAGTATGATACCAGAATTTCCGGAATCTTTAGTGTTCAATTAGATGGGGGTGGGCGCAACCCAAAACTGCTAAAGCCCAATTCAGGATGAAGTGAGGAAATGTAACGTGTTCACAAGGAGCTAATCACGTTATCGGGAATGGATACGATAGTTGGCAGTTGGCCCGCTCTTCCAGAGAGGAGGCGAGAGCTAAGAACTAAAGGAGGCTTTGAGGGTGTACTGAGGAACAAAGAAGTAACCGTTCAACCAAGTATATTGAAATATTGTCTGTCGAAGTCTGCCTCTTCTATCGTAGAAACAGGCGGTCTTTAAATACACAAATCTGTTCATGTCCAGCATGAACGAAACTAATCAAAGGTATCAATCAATACACTTTGATAAAACTCCTTAAGTATTAAAGCGATACTTAAAACAAAACATCAAACAAAACCAAGTATCAAACGATACTTAAAACAAACCAAGTATCCAGGTGATACTTAAAACAAAACCAATAACTGAGTGCCCGTACCGGTTACATTCCCTAAAACAAAACAACTGTTTAAAACAAACAAACCTAATAATCATCAAAAGCGGAGTCCGAGAAACTAAAAGCTTCAGTTTCCGCTAAAAATTGTTCATCATAAGTATCACACCAGAGACAGGAAGAAATCCTAAGAAAATACTTAGACTCAAAAAAATGTAAATCACAGTAGTCACGAATACCAGATTCGCGCTGTACGTCAACCTAAGCATGGTCGCAATCAGGACAGTAGTCTATCCAGAGGATTTCGAAGTAGTCTTCAAGTTGGATAGTATCGCGGTTCAACAACAGTCCTATAACCTGTTGTCGCAGCCTCACATTGAGTTCCACATAGTTTGATATCGTTATGGTATTCGGATGGTGATTGGAGATCAGATAAGGTTGTAGAGAGCCTGCTCCATAGCTTGATTTTCATCATCACTATTCTCGAATTCCGACTCAAAGTATGGTGCCCAAAATCCATCCCTAGCTTCGAGTTCTTCATGCTATCGCTCAGTTTCTGGCATTGTCGGTGTCCAGCACATGGTGATGTAATTGATCATTAGAGGGAGGGATTCGTTTGGCATATTGTTTTTCCACCATTCATTCACCATATTCATAGCATGTTCTAGTCCTTCTAGTGGTTCCCAACTGTTTTCACTCATTGGATATCCTTTCCATTTGACTAGGAACTGATCATTTCTATACCAAAGGTAGTGGTCTCTGATTTCTTCAACTTCCCATTCATCTTTCTTATCAATGATGATAGGTGCAGGTCGAGAGTGGGTTCTTCCAGGGAACTTAGAGTCGTCATTTGGATAGAATTGCTTGACAGCTGAGGCGTGGAAGACTGTAGTATTGCGGCGATACATGCGGCAATACATGCATCCATCCATCTAGACTATGTAGTTTTCTGTATGCTCGTCAAAGGATAAGACTTTGAAAGGTCCTCGCCATCGGGATTGTAGTTTCTTGCTGGGTCCAACATTGGTAATGAACATATTTCCATGTACCATGAGCATATCACCTGGTGGGATGGGGACATGTTTGCATCGTCGTTTCTGAGCAGTAGTGGTGCTTTGGAATCGGGCAGCTTTAACAGCTTGGAAGGCATCGTTCTGAATTGATTGATGGCGGTTCAGATGGTCATCTGATGCAGGGACTGAGGAGTTCTTAAATAGAGTTGTCAGTAGGAGAGGGTATTGATGGCCGAAAACTGCCTTATATGGATACATTCCCAAGGTGTCTGAAAATCCGGCATTGACATATGCGGCCAGTTCAACAAGGGCTGGTTCCCAGTTGGTCTGTCGTTCATTCATCATGTTTCTGATTCTGGTCTTAACTTCTCGGATTTTTCATTCTACTTGGCCATTAGTCTCATGGTGTCCAGGGGCAGTGTCACGAATGTGGCTTAGCGAGGAAAGGGTTTTCACGTAATGCATAGTTATGAGTCACAGGTACATTATTGTTTCACACATATGACTCATTAGGGTCATATGATTTGTTATATGTGGGATATGTGATGCTTTCGCACATGGCTCAAGTATGAGTCATAGGACGGGCACCTGACAAGTATGCCTTGCGAGTATGCCTTGTGGGTAAGCCTTGCACATATGATTTATATTTTGCACGTGACCTCATTATGAGGTCATGGGTTTTGAGCATGTGATTACTTTGGTCACATGATTAGTTTGTTATGATTTGGTTTCGCACAAGTGACCACTTTAGGTCACATGACTACGGGCGGGAAGAATACTATATAAGGAGGCCGATGTGGCCGAGGAAGATAGGTTCTTCACGCTTTGTTCTAAGTACTTTTCCTACTCATTACTTTAACGAATATAAAACACCTTTACGATCTTTAGCTTTATTGCAACATTATCATTACGCCGAGAAGTGCTCGTCACGAAGACGAGTTAGAGAAAGCTTATGATAGGTGTTTCCGATAGAAGACAAAGGTCTTGTACTATCGGTAACGTAGGCAGAGGACTAGAGTTATTGTAAGACAAACAAAGAAGGAGATGGAAGAGATAAGTATCGTTCCCTGTCGCCAAGAACTAACTATCTAAAAGGGGATCATTACATTACAAAGTGTCACCTAGTGCGACGCCAAACGATACAAGACGGCATCCTTCAACCCAGACAGGGAAGGGAGATATTGACATCGACGATCAAAATCTTAATCTAGGAGGATTTAGCGATGCCCTAGATCACGTCTCAGCAGAACCCTTGAGAGCAGCAAGCCCAGTAACCCCAGAGAAAGGATCACCAGTCGATAGCTCTCCAGCTGGAACTCCACGACCTGAGAGAATGTTGGGATCCGCAGTACCTGGGCCACTGGCCCCAGCCGCTCCGGCACCAGGAACCAGCATACTTGGAATGACTGAAAATCAGTTTCAGGCATTTCTTGCAGCCACGCTAAATACCGGGCAAGAAAATGTACAACGACTAAAAGTAAAGGAGCCCGACACATACGAAGGAGCTGAAGATAAGCTACGAATATTCTTAGCACAATGCGGAGGATATTTTGCTGTTAAAGGATATGGAGAACAACATGATGAGATCAAGATTCCATATGCAGAATCTCTGTTTAGAGGACTCGCGAGGCAATGGATCATGCCTTTCCAAGATGGAAGGAAGCAGAGGGAATGGGTCACATACGAAGAGTTCAAGGCGACACTCTTTGAACAATTTGGAGATCCCAATGCCAAAGAAACAGCAAGACGAAAGCTAGAAAAACTCCAGCAAGGAAAACAAACATTTTCAGCATACTGGAACGAATGCTGACTATTGGAATATGAGGCCGGGTTTGATGATGCTACTCTCTACATCATCCTCCTGAGAAACTGCAGCGAGAGACTCCGAGAGGCATGGGGAATCTCTGACCTGCACTATACGACAGTAGAACGATTTGCAAAATGGGCAATAGACAAGGAAAGCAAATTGAAAATGGTTCGAAGCAACTCAGAAAACACTATAGCGCACAGAGTGGTCCAATCATCCAGGAATGTGGATGGGACCTTCAAACCACTAGCACCTCGAGGAGAAAGCCGAGCATTACCAGCAGGCGAGCCAATGGAATTAGACAAATCAAGAGCAGGACCAGCTCTAAACCTGTCTAAGGAAGAGTACGCCAGAAGGATGAATGGGAAACTCTGCCTAAGGTGCGGAAAAGCAGGACATCGGATACGAGAATGCAGAAGCTGACTGGACAATGGATACCAAGGAAACAGAGCTACTGGAAATAATCGTTTCCAAAATCAAAAAAGAAGCAACATCCGCGAAATGATAGCAGAAGATTCACCGGCGGAAAACGACAAGGGTCTCCAGTAAACGGTGGTCTGGGAGACCCAAGATGTGGACATGGAAAACCCATCAAATTAGCCAACTACTACACGGTACTGCACACACAAAGAGGGGAAGAAGATAGAGATCACATGATGATCAAAACGAAGATATACAATGAAGAAAACAAAGGAACAATAATATATGCAATGCTCGATTTTGGGGCCACCGAAGACTTCATCGACAAAGAAATATGCGACAAATATGGCCTCCACACCAAACAAGCGAAGAAAGCAAGACAAGTCTACTTAGCGGATGGAAAACCCAGTGCTATGGGTTCTATAACCCATACGGTGACAGTACCTATGGACATTGACAGCCATAGGGAAACGGCAACCTTCCAAGTAGCAGATCTGAAAAACCATGAGATAGTCCTAGGGATGCCATGGTTATGAAAGCATAATCCGACGATCAATTGGAACGAGAACAAGATGACCTTTACAAGCAAAACATGTGCGACACGATGTCTGAACAGTTCGCCTGTGGTCTACTCAACACCGATATAGGAAGCGGAAGAAGAAACTTTGTATGCAAAGTTCGCTGAGATATGGCAAGATAAGAGAGTCCGGATACAAAGACTGGACCAAGAGGCAAAAGTGCCTACCAAGGGTTCCAAAGGGGCAGCAGGACACGACCTATACGCCAACGAAGGAATCAAGATACTGGCCAACGGGCAGGCAACTATAGCAACGGGAATAGCCATTGGACTCCCAGAAGGCACCTACAGACGGATAGTACCCCGCTGTGGTCTAGCAGTCAAACATCGGCTCATGACCATGGCAGGGGTGATCAACGTCGACTATACAGGTAAAATCAAAGAGGTCCTGGCCAACCTATCCCAAGCGGACTACCAAGTCCAGAAAGGCGATCAAATTGCACAGTTGATAATGGAAAAAATCAACCAAAAGGATCTGCATGAAGTAGATCAGCTGGAAGAAACCATAAGAGGAAATAAGGGATTTGGAAGCACAGACCAAAACCAGCTCGATACAACAAAAAGAATTGAGATCAAAGAAATCACAGCACAAGCCTTTGGACGGTACTATCGAAGAGGAGATACCACAGGAATTCTCAAATGGACATATGAAGACGAGAAAGCTGTTCTAGCAAAAATCAACATTAGCATAGAGCTAGCAATCCAGGACAAGAAATACCAAAGCAAAAAAGGATGGAAAGAATTGGATCCAAAAGAATATCATCAATTCACAAATCTATTCCAATAAGAGGAAGCTACGGAGCTACCACCTCGAAGACCAGGAATTGATCATGAAATTCAGCTGGATAAAGATGAAAAAACTGGAAAAACAAAAGAGATTCCCTACAAGAAGTTATACCCCCTAGGAGAAGCAGAGCTAGAAGAACTAAGGAAGTACATCGAGCAAAACCTAAAGTGAGGATGGATCAGAGACTCTTTCGCGTTGTAACCTGTTCGCAAGGTGCTAATCACGTTATCGGTAATAGATACGATAGTTGGCAGGTGGCCTGCTCTTCCAGAGAGGAGGCGAGAGCTGAGAACTAAAGGAGGCTTCGAGGGTGTACTGGGGAACAAAGGAGTAACCGTTCAACCAAGTATATTGAAATACTGTCTGTCGAAGTCTGCCTTTTCTATCGTAGAAACAGGCGGTCTTTAAATACACAAATCTGTTCATATCTAGCATGAACGAAACTAATCAAAGGTATCAATCGATACACTTTGGTAAAACTCCTTAAGTATCAAAGCGATACTTAAAACAAAACATAAAACAAAACCAAGTATCAAACGATACTTAAAACAAACCAAGTATCAAAGCGATACTTAAAACAAAACATAAAACAAAACCAAGTATCAAACGATACTTTAAAACAAACCAAGTATCAAAGCGATACTTAAAACAAAACATAAAACAAAACCAAGTATCAAACGATACTTTAAAACAAACCAAGTATCAAAGCGATACTTAAAACAAAACATAAAACAAAACCAATAACCAAGTACCAGTACTGGTTACATTCCCCAAAACAAAACAACTGTTTAAACAAACAAAACCTAATAATCATCAAAAGCGGATTCCGAGAAACTCTTGGCTTCAGTTTCTGCAAGAAATTCCTCATCATAAGTATCACACCAGGGACAAGAGGAAACTCTAAGGAAACACTTAGACTCGAAGAAATCTAAATCACAGTAGTCACGAATACCAGATTCGTGCTGTACATCAACCCAAGCATGATAGCAATCAGGACAGTAGTCAATCGAGAGGATTTCGAAGTAGTCTTCAAGTTGGATAACATGGCGGTTCAACAACAGTCCAACAACCTGTTGTCGCTGCCTCACATTGAGCTCCACATGGTTTGACATCGTTATGGTATTCGGATGGTGATTGGTGACTAGATAAAGTTGTCAAGGGCCTGCTCCATAGCTTGATTTTCCTCATCTCTGCTTTCGAACTCTGACTCAAAGTATGGTGCCCAAAATCCATCTCTAGCTTCGAGTTCTGCGTGCCATGGCTCAGTTTCTGGCATTGTAGGTATCCAGCATATGGTGATATAATTGATTGTTGGGGGGAGGGATTCGTTTGGCATGTTGTCTTTCCACCATTCGTTCACCATATCCATAGCATGCTCTAGTCCCTCTAGTGGTTCCCAACTGTTTTCGCTCGTCGGATATCCTTTCCACTTGACTAGGAACTGATCATTTCCATGCCAAAGGCGGTGGTCTCGGATTTCTTCAACTTCCCATTCATCTTTCTTATCAATGATGATAGGTGCAGGTCGAGAGTGGGTTCTTCCAGGGAACTTGGAGTCGTCATTTGGGTGGAACCGTTTGACAGCAGAGGCGTGAAAGACTGCAGTATTGCGGCGGTACATGCGTCCATCTATCTGGACAGTGTAGTGCTCAGTATGCTCGTCAAAGGATATGACTTTGAAGGGTCCATGCCATCGGGGTTGCAGTTTCTTGCTGCGTCCAACATTTGTAACGAATATGTTACCGTGTACCATGAGCATGTCTCCTGGTGAGATGGGGATATGTTTGCGTCATCGTTTCTGGGCAGTAGTGGTGCTTCGGAATCGGGCAGCCTTAACAGCTTGGAAGGCATCGTTCTAAATTGCTTGGTGGCGGTTTAGATGGTCGTCAGAGGCAGGGACTGAGGAGTTCTTAAATAGTGTTGTAGGTAGGAGGGGGTATTGACGGCCAAAGACTGCCATGTATGGTGACATTCCCAAGGTATCTGAAAATCCGGCATTGATATATGCAGCGAGCTCAACAAGGGCTGGTTCCCAGTTGGTTTGTCGTTCATTGATCATGTTCCTAATTCAGGTCTTAACTTCGCGGATTTTCCGTTCTGCCTGGCCATTAGTCTCATGGTGTCCAGGGGCAGCCATAATGTGGTTTATTCCGAGCGAGGTTAAGGTTTGCTTCCAGAATCTGGCGGTAAAGCGGGGATCAGCGTCACTGACAATGGATAAGGGGTATCCATGGGGGGTAAACAGGTATCGTTGGAGGTTATTCCAGGTGTCTTTGGAGGAATAGGTAACTTTCATTGGAATGAGCCAGGTATATCCAGAAAATCGGTCCACAGCTACCAAGATGGTGTCAAATCCAGAGAATTTGTTGAATGGTCCTGCGAAATCGATGGCATATGATTCGAATATTTCACATGGTAGTTGGAGGGTCTGTGATTTCCCTTCTGGTAGTTGTGTTCGCTCCTTATTTGCCTAGCAGAGTTCACATTGTTTGACAAAATCGCGGAAGTCCTTTCGCATTTCAGGCCAGTAAACATATTCTGAGGCATATTGGAGGTTACGATCCGCACTATGGTGTCCTTTGTTGTGGATTTCGGTAATAACATATTCTCTAATAGTCATTCCATTGAACATTTGGCCTTTTGGTATGTATAGGCAGTGTTCACCATAACGGGTAGTGGTATAGACCATTCCATTTGATATGTTGTAGGGGGCGAGGTCTTCATGCCTGGAGCTATCCATGGCTTTGAAGTAAATCGGGCTATGGCCGTATCCTGCTATCATTTGGCTTCGGAAAGAGGAGGTCAATTCTTCCGTGGTCGATCTAACATCTCGTTCATCCTCGATTAGGGATCCTCTTGTTGGTTCGATAGGGGCTTCCTCTTCCTCAAAGGTTTCATAGAGTTGGCGCCGATGCTCGGGAATAGTAGGGGGTATGACTGAGACAATGGTTTCATTGTTGTATACTCGTAAGGGTACACCATATAGTGGTCGTGAATCGATTATGGGAGGAGAGGATGGCAGGGCTGACTGTGGGGGGTGTAAATAGGATATTGCATCCATGTAGGCTGCTGCTTGTTCGAGTTCTTCAAGACCTTGGTATCGTGTTGGAACAGGATTAGGGGCATGAGGAGGTTGGGTCGATTCATCTTTGTTGATCATCTCTTCTGCTCCTTCTATGGTGTCTAAGCTGGTGTCTTTGGAATCGTCAGCAGGCATATAGTACGGTCGCTGGTATCTGTTGCCGAACTTGATCTCAGTCTGGTGAAAAGGGCATGTGTCGTGATAACAGTGGGACCAGTGGAGTCTGCTTTGTTCAAGTTCATGAGGAGGTGTGCTGCGGAGCGTGCAATTGTCTTTCCATCCTTCATCAATGTCCTTTCCTCGTTCTGTTCCGGCAGCACTGAACATGGTGTAAGAGAAAGGATAGGAGGGAGCGGCAGAGCTGGCAGTAGCCATCGATGGTTCTTGTTCATATGAGGTGTCGTCAGGGCTGTCCTCGCTTTGTCTTGTGTGGTCGTAAACGAGAGGGGGGTCTGCGATGTCTTGATTCTCATATAGGCGGGAGAGAGCATCAGCTAAATAGTTCGCTCTTCCAGGGGTATAGATGATTTTTGCATCCTATTTGCTGATTTCACCTATCCATCTCATTCTTCTCCTTCCGGGTATCTTTTCTGTTTTAAGATTGGTGAGGGGTTGGTGGTCGGTAACAATAGTGAAGGTATTGCCCATTAGGATGTGATTGAAAGCGGCGAGAGCATCAATCACAGCAAGGGCTTCCTTGTCTGTTGTCCCATAGTTCATCTGTGAATTAGTGAACTTTCTACTGTGTAAAGCGGCCAGTCTTGCCATTTCATGGGAGGCCCCTTGCCTAACCCATGCTCCAACTCCAACATCTGATGCATCAGTAATCAGCTATATCGGTTCTGGTTTACTATAGTCGATAGGTTGAATAACATTGGCGTTTTTAATCAATTCCTTGATGTTGGTAAATGCTTGGTCATGAGTGTGGGTCCAGACAAATTCTGCATTGCCGGTAAGGTCTGTGAGTGGTGCTGTCACAGTGGCATGGTGTGGGAGGAACTGGGAAATATAGTTGAATAGTCCTAGGAATCGCATGAGTTCCTTTTGATTCCGGGGTGTTGACCATTCCGTTAAACAGGCTATTTTTCCAGGGGCTGTGTGTATTCCTTCATCATCTATGACATGTCCTAGGATATCGAGTTTATCGGCAAACAGAATTGACTTGTTTCTGCTAGCGTAGAATTTAGCTTCCCTTAGTTTGGTGCAAACCAGTCCTATATGGTAGGCATGTTCTATTTCCATGTTCGAGAAGATGAGAATATCATTAATGTAGACCCAAACAAAATGGTGGAGGTATTCGCTCAGGAGGTTTTCCATAATTCGCATAAAGGTGGTGGGCGCATTCATATCACCTTGTAGCATAACTCGGCTAATGAAACTTCCGAAGGGTGTTTTGAAACTGTTGTAGCGTTCGCTTTCTGGATCTAACCTTGTTTGGAAGTAGGCATCGCTTAGGTCAATCTTACTTCGGAATATAGCCCGTCCAACTGCATTGAGGATATGGGTTTGGTTTGGGATAGCCGAGCTGTCCATAACCGTGTTTTCGTTCCGTAGCTTGAGATCAACCAAGGGGCGGATTCTTTTGCCATCTGCTTTGGGTTGAACAAACATAGGAGCGGCACCTGGGGCTTCTGCCCGGTAGATGACTCCTCTTCTTTGTTGTTGGTTGATCCAATCACAAAGTAGGGTTTTGTATGCATCAGGAATAGAGTAGGTGGGTTGGTTCTTGAGATTGGAGGGGTCTCGGAGGCGGATGTGGTGATTCACCTCTCTCATATGCGGTAGTTCTTCGGGTATTTGATCAGGGAAAACATCAGAGTACTCATCCAATATTCGTAGGGCAGTTGTTTCACAGACTGCGGCTCGGTATTCTCCACTTGTTGGCTTGCATGAGACTGTGACCTTCTGATCTGGGAAATCGATAGTTGATTCCCCACACCAGATTATAGCTTTGTGGCGATTCAGGAATGGCATGCCTATTAGGGCATCGTATTTGGCTAAATTTCCAACCAGCATTTCCTGGGGGGGTAGGACTGCAGAACCAAGTCGAATGGTGGCACTACAGGTTTTATGGCTTGTGGATCGTGATCCTTTTACTGCCATATTGACTGGTATGGGTTGGTTAAGGTCTCGAGTGGGGAGTCCATGGACAGAGACAAAGGCATTACTGATCATATCTCTTCCAATTGCGCCAGTGTCGAATAGGACTCGAGCCCTTTTGCCATTGATCAGGATAGTACCTTCCAGAGCGGTGTGTGCTTTGAATGTAGCCGGAGGTCGAACACTGTTTCATTCCACATCAATATATCCGATATGGATCTCTTCATATTCACTGGATTGGGCGTTATCGCTTTCAACATTGTTGGCCGACGCCTCTTGCTTAATTGCCTTTCCTTTTCCTTTCTTTGTAGGACAGTTCTTTGCCATGTGCCCTGTTTTTCCACATTCAAAACATTCTCCTTTTTGCCGTCTCGATTCTTTGGAGGATTTTGTTTTCTTCTTGAAAACCCGTAGGGTATCGTCTTCAGAGTTGCTGGAGGCTTTGTGTCGTGGCTGGCTGTTCCTACTAGAGAATGTCTGTGTTTTGTAGGCCTTGGTCTCATGGAGAATGGCGTCCTTTCGTTCTGCTCTTGCAATTATTATTGCAATATCATCGCCATCTTCCTCGAGTGGTTCTACTTCTCGCCGGAGGGTAGGGTGCATGGCGTCGTAGAATCGTCGCTTCAGGATATATTTGGATATACTTTCTGTCTCCATTCGGTCCTTATACATTATTAGGTCCGTAGCCACATCGGTGATGCGCTTGATATACATTCCGTTAACTTGCTGGAGCTGGTTGAATTTGTTGTATAGGAGGTCGTTGGTTATAGAGGATTGGAATCGTCCTTTCAGGTAATCGAGAACTGTAGATCCTCTTAATCTTACATTCCCGCCGAAATCCTTATAGCATTGGTGGTATGCGTCGGTTGCCTTTCCTTCACAGAATGATCCAATGATAAGTCCGGTTGTAGGGTCTTCCAGATCTTTTCCTTGTAAGAGTAGGAAGTGTGAGAGTTCTGTGGCCCATCGTTCAAAGGCTTCAGGTTTGAGGTCTTTCCCTTCACCTGTGAACTTCGCTGGGAGGTGAAGTTTAAACTTATGGGGTTCAAATGCTGCGGGTACCTCCTCTTCTTCAGGCCTTACCGGAGATTTCCCTCCTCCAGATGGCCCTCCTCGTGTGCTAGCCATACCTGATTCGCTACTAGATTCGGGGTCGTTTGGAGGTTCAAAGGAAGGCTTCTTTGCTGGAGTAGAAGGGAATTCTCCTGGAGGTTGTGTATCTTCCGTGTTTGCAGGATCGCCCGGCTCTTTAGCAGAGCGCCGGGGTTGCTTCTTCCTTGTAAGGTTTTGCCGTGGGATTTGCTTCCAACTCCTGGTCGTCAAAGACTCTATCTTGGGTTTGAGATGAAGCCGAATGTACTGTGATTCTGCCGCTTCTCTCCGCTAGCGTTCTGAGGTGGATATCGATAGGTTGATCAGGCCTAAATCCGGGGACATCTTCTTAACCACTTGCTGAGGTTAAAAAAATGTAACTTGTTTGCAAGGTGCTAATCACGTTATCGGTAATAGATATGATAGTTGGCAGGTGGCCTGCTCTTCCAGAGAGGAGGCGAGAGCTGAGAACTAAAGGAGGCTTCGAGGGTGTACTGGGGAACAAAGAAGTAACCGTTAAACCATGTATATTGAAATACTGTCTGTCGAAGTCTGCCTTTTCTATCGTAGAAACAGGCGGTCTTTAAATACACAACTCTGTTCATGTCTAGCATGAACCGAAAAATAAAACAAAACCAAGTATCAAACGATACTTTAAAACAAACTAAGTATCAAAGCGATACTTAAAACAAAACATAAAACAAAACCAAGTATCAAACGATACTTTAAAACAAACCAAGTATCAAAGCGATACTTAAAACAAAACATAAAACAAAACCAATAACCGAGTACGCGTACCGGTTACACGTGTCAGGAGGATCCCCGATACTATTCATCAAAAAGAAAGACGGTAAAATGAGACTTTGCGTGGACTACAGAGTCCTCAATTCGGTTACCAAGAAAGACCAATATCCGCTACCCTTGATTGGAGAAGCACTGGACAGACTACGGTCAGCAAAATACTTCACCAAACTTGACATCAAAGATGCATACCATAATATACGCATCAAGGCAGGAGACGAATGGAAGACTACATTCGCCTCAAGATACGGAATGTTCGAATACTTAGTTATGCCCTTCGGGCTAACCAACGCACCGGCTTCATTCCAGAGATGGATCAACAAAGTACTTAATAAGTACCTCGACATATGTTGCATAGTATACTTGGACGATATACTCATATACTCAGAAAACATACCGCAACACCAAAAAGATATCAGCAATATCATGGCCGCAATACAAGGATCAGGAATGAAGATTAAACCAACAAAATGCGAATTCCATAAGGAAGAAACAGAATACCTTGGATTTATCATCAATCAAAATGGGGTCAAGGTTGACCCTGTTAAAATAGCAGCCATATGGGATTGGGCCAAACCAAACAACAAGACAGATGTTCAATGCTTTATGGGATTCTGCAACTTTTATCGAAGGTTCATAGAGGGATTTAGCAGGCTTGCAAAACCACTCTATAACCTAACCAAGAAAGACAAAAAGTGGGAATGGGGAGAAACTGAACAAAAAGCATATGATGCAATATGAACGCATCTAACATCGGCACCCATTCTGGTTCATTTCAACCCAGACAGAAGGACAATGATCGAAACGGATACTTCAAAATATGTATGCTTAGGCATACTATCACAACAATGCGACGATGGAAAATGGAGGCAAGTGTCCTATCAATCCAAGACAATGACCCCTGCAGAGTGCAACTACGATATTGCAAACAAAGAACTATTAGCAATAGTTCAAGCATTAAAAGAATGGAGAAGATACGTTTTGAACCGCGACGATCCAGTCTGAGTTCTAACTGACCACAAGAACCTGGTACTGTTCATGACTACGAAAGAACTGAACGACCGCCAGATAAGATGGATGGAACACCTCAGCAAATACAACTTCAAAATCGAATACCGACCAGGCAAAGAAAGTGGAAAGCCAGACACTCTCACAAGGATTACAACCGACAAACCACAAACGAAAGAAGACGAAAGAATCAAACAAAAAACACGAACACTATTACCAAAAACCTACTTTGAGGCAATGGAGGTTATCCTATTCATATCAACAGAGGAAAGAGGAATAGAGAATGCAAGCGAGAAAGACAAAATAATTCAGACAAGAAGAGAAGCCTTGGAGGAAGGAAAAAAAGAGATAAAAGGAATTGCTCTGGGTTTATACCAAAGGAAGGACGGAAATATGTGGTACGACGGAAAACAATAGATCCCGGAAGAAGAGGAGATAAGGACAAACATTATACGACAACGCCACAATATCTGAACGGCAAAACATGGAGGAACGGCTAAAACTACGGAATTCATTACGAGGTTATTCTATTGGCCAGGACTGCGTGAAGACGTCAAACGATACGTCAAAAATTGGGACATATGCCCAAGAACGAAAAAGGCTAAACCTGCACCATATGGATTACTAAAATCAAAGGAAGTTCCCGAACAACCATGGGAAACAATTACTATGGATTTCATCACGGACCTACCAACATCGGAAAATTGCGATAGCATCCTGGTCGTGGTGGATCGTCTGACCAAAATAAGCCATTTCATTCCGGTTAGAAAAGATATCAACACGAGGGATTTTATACAAACCTTTTTCAGAGAGGTCTTTCGACTTCATGGCCTACCCAAGAATATCATCACCGATCGAGGAACACTATTCACATCGGGACTATGGAAAAAAGTAACCGGAGAAATGGGAATACAAAACAGAATGAGCACAGCATTCCACCCACAAACAGATAGACAAATGGAACGAGTAAATGCAATACTCGAACAATATTTAAGGGCTTACATCAACTATCAACAAGATGATTGGTACAAGCAGTTATCAATGGCCGAATTTGCATACAACAATGGAAAGCAGGAAACGATTGGCACAACACCCTTCTTCGCGAATTATGGACAACATCCACAAAGTCAGACCACATATCATATGATTAATGATGTGATACCGGATAAAACTGATATGGGGAAACTACATGAAACCTTACAATACGAGATGAGTCAAGCATAACAACAGCAAAAAGAACAATACGATAAGCACCGAAGACCGGATCTGAACATACAACCGGGAGATATGGTATGGCTAATACCACACAATATCCATACAACGCGAGCATCAAAGAAACTGGATTACAAGAAAATCGGACCCTTCAGGATATTGGAAAAAGTGAGCAGCCGAGCTTATAAACTCGACCTTCCCCCCTCAATGCGAATACACAATACATTCCACATCTCACTCCTCAAATTACACAACAACAATAAGTTTCCTTCCCAAACACTTATTCCTCCCCCTCCGATTGAACGCGACAGAGAACCAGAATACCAGCTCGACGAAATAGTCGATTCCCGCTTCTTGCATGGTCACCTCCAATACCGAGCCAAGTGGACAGGATATTCTCCTGAACACGATAAAACTTGGTACTTCGCACACAACTTCGAAAACGCACAAAATGCCATCTCAACCTGCCACCAGCGATACTCAGGCAAGCTCGGCCCAGGTGACGATCACGTTCAACCAAGACAAAGGCGAGGGAAAGGCTCCCGCACCATTGCAGCAACACAAGGGCTAGGGCGATAGCCCCCGCCAAACTACACCCACCAGTCCCGAATACTCATTCATGGAGCCAACTGACGAAGAACTCAAGGAAAAGGAAAGACAAGCACAGCATAATGCCATGTCATGGACAGTATGCTAGGATGACGGTTGCCAAACACACGTTGGCGACAAAGAAGGCTCGGGATGGTTCCCGAGGGAATGTCGAAAGCGTGGCGCATGCCCGGACAACGTTCTGAAGCATTGGCAACGATGCTTCAGAAATGGGTGCCAGATGCACAGGGCACAGAAAATATCTGCGGGATTCTATCTGCAGAAGGATGGAAGCAGAAAAGAGTTGGAAGGAGAAGATGCCAGAAAGGCATAGGCCGCGAGGACGTGGTCCAGGGAAGGAGCGGCCCAAAACTCCTCCGCAGACACAGAACCTGATGTGAGGAGCCTACACAGGCAGATCCGGGGACTCTGAGAACAACTGGGCCAAGCCAAGGCCACAATTTCGGCAAACGACAAAATGATCGCGGAGCTAAGACAGCTGAACGATAATCAGCGGCACACGATCGAAATGGCGAACCTGACTCTGGAATCGGTGAGGGTTAGATGGAGGACGGCAGACGAAAAGTTCCACAAGCTGAGAAGGACCATGCGCTCGGCAGGATGGGAACTATTGAAACTGGGAGAAAAGGCCTGATGGGACTCAGGCTTAGGAGGAGGGGAGCTAATGTCACGAATGTGGCTTAGCGAGGAAAGGGTTTTCACGTGACGCATAGTTATGAGTCACAGGTACGTTATTGTTTCACACATATGACTCATTAGGGTCATATGATTTGTTATGTGTGGGATTTGTGATGCTTTCACACATGGCTCAAGTATGAGTCATGGGACGGGTGCCTGACAAGTATGCCTTGCGAGTATGCCTTGTGGGTAAGCCTTGTGTATATGATTTATGTTTTGCACGTGACCTCATTATGAGGTCATGGGTTTTGAGCATGTGATCACTTTGGTCACATGATTAGTTTGTTATGATTTGGATTCGCACAAGTGACCACTTTAGGTCAAATAACTACGGGTAGGAAGAATACTATATAAGGAGGCCGATGCGGCCGAGGAAGATAGGTTCTTCACGCTTTGTTCTAAGTACTTTTCCTACTTATTACTTTAATGAATATAAAACACCTTTACGATCTTTATCTTTATTGCAACGTTATCATTACGCCGAGAAGTGCTCGTCACGAAGACGAGTTAGAGAAAGCTTACGATAGGTGTTTCCGATAGAAGACAAAGGTCTTGTACTATCGGTAACGTAGGCAGAGGCCTAGTGCTATCGTAAGACAAACAAAGAAGGAGACAGAAGAGATAAGTATGGTTCCCCGTCGCCAAGAACTAACTATCTAAAAGGGGATCGTTACAGGCAGCCATAATGTGGTTTATTCCACGGGAGGTCAAGGTTTGCTTCCAGAATCTGGCGGTGAAGCAGGGATCAGCATCACTGACAATAGATAAGCGGTACACATGGGAGGTAAACAGGTATCGTTGGAGGTTATTCCAGGTGTCTTTGGAGGAATCAGTAACTTTCATTGGTAGGAGCCATGTTTATCCGGAAAATCGATCCACAGCTACCAAGATGGTGTCATATCTGGCGGACATGTTGCATGGTTCTGCGAAATCGAATGGCATAGGATTCGAATATTTCACATCGTAGTTGAAGGGTCTGCGCTTTCCCTTCCGGTAGTTTTGTGCGCTCCTTATTTGCCTGGCAGAGTTCGCATTGTTTAATGAAATCGCGGAAGTTCTTTCGCATTTCAGGCCAGTAAACATATTCTGAGGCATATTGGAGGTTACCATCTGCACTATAGTGTCCTTTGTTATGGACTTTGGTAATAACATATTTCCTAATAGTCATTCTATTGAACATATGGCCTTTCGGGATGTATAGACAATGTTCACCATAACGGGTTCTGGTATAGACCATTCCATTGGATATGTTGTAGGGGGCGAAGTCTCCATGCCTGGAGCTATCCATGGCTTTGAAGTAAATCGGGTCATGTCAATATCCTGCTATCATTTGGCTTCGGAAAGAGGAGGTTAATTCTTCTGTGGTTGATCTAACATCTTGTTCATCCTCAATCAGGGATCCTCTTGTCAGTTCGATAGGGGCTTTCTCTTCCTCAGAGGTTTCATAGAGTTGTCGGCTATGCTTCGGAATCGTGGGAGGTATCACAGAAACAATGGTTTCATTGTTGTATACTCGTAAGGGTCCACCATATGGTGGTCGTGAATCGATTATGGGAGGAGAAGATGGCGGGGCTGACTGTGGGGGGGTGTAAATAGGATACTGCATCCACGTAGGCTGCTGCTTATTGGAGTTCTTCAAGACCTTGGTATCGTGTTGGAACAGGATTAAGGGTATGAGGAGATTGGGTCGATTCATCTTCATCGATCATCTCTTCTGCTCCTTCTGCTGTGTCGAAGCTGGGGTTTTTAGAATCGTCAGCAGACATATAGTATAGTTGCTGGTATCTGTTGCCGAACTTAATCTCAGTTTGGTGAAAAGGACAGGTGTCGTGATAACAATGGGACTAGTGGAGTCTACTTTGTTCAAGCTCATGAGGAGGTGTAGTGTGGAGCGTGCAATTGTCTTTCCATTTGTCATCAATGTCCTTTCCTCGTTCAGTTCTGGCAGCTCTGTACATGGTGTAAGAGAAAGGATTGGAGGGAGCGTCTGAGCTGGTGGTAGCCATCGAAGGTTCTTGTTCATAGGAGGTGTCGTCAGGGCTGTCTTCGCTTTGTCTTGTGTGGTCATGAACAAGAGGAGGGTTTGCGAGTTCTTGGTTCTCGTATAGGCAGGAGAGAGCGTTACCTAAATAGTTCGTTCTTCCTGGGGTATAGATGATTTTTGCATCGTATTTGCTGATCTTGCCTATCCATCTTGTTCTTCTCCTTCCAGGTACTCTTTCTGTCTTAAGATTAGTGAGAGGTTGGTGGTCGGTAACAATAGTGAAGGTATTGCCCATCAGGATGTGGTTGAAAGCGGCAAGAGCATCAATCACAGCAAGGGCTTCCTGGTCTGTTGTTCCATAGTTCATCTGTGAGTTTGTGAACTTCCTGCTGTGTAATGCCGCCGGTCTTGCCATTTCATGGGAGGCCCCTTGTCCAACCCATGCTCCAACTCCAACTTCTGAGGCATCAGTAATTAGCCATATTGGTTCTGGTTTACTATAGTCGATAGGTTGAATAACATTGGCCTTTATAATCAACTCCTTGATGTTGGTAAAGGCTGGGTCATGAATGTGGGTCCAGACAAATTCTGTATTGCCGTAAGGTCTGTGAGTGGCACTGTCACTGTGGCGTGGTGTGGTAGGAACTGGGAGATATAGTTGACTAGTCCTAGGAATCGCATGAGTTCCTTTTGATTCCAGGATATTGTCTATTCCGTTAAACAGGATATTTTTCTAGGGGCTGCATGTATCCCGTCGTCATCTATCACATGTCCTGGGATTTCGAGCTTATCGGCAAATAGAATTAACTTGTTTCTGCTAGCGTAGAATTTAGCTTCCCTTAGTTTGGTACAAACCAAGCCTATATGGTAGGCATGTTCTATTTTGGTATTCGAGAAGATGAGGATATCGTCAATGTAGACCCAACCAAAATGGTGGAGGTATTCACTTAGGAGGTTCTCCATAATTCGCATAAAGGTGGTGGGTGCATTCATATCACCTTATAACATAACTCGGCTAATGATACTTCCGAAGGGTGTTTTGAAACCGTTGTAGCGTTCAGATTCCGGATCTAGCCTTGTTTGGAAATAGGCATCGCTTAGGTCAATCTTGCTTAGAAATCTAGCCCGTCCAACTACATTCAGGATTTGGGTTTGGTTTGGGATAGCAGAACTGTCCAGAACCGTGTTTTTATTCCATGGTTTGAGGTAAACCAAGGGGCGGATCCTTTTTCCATCTGCTTTGGGTCGAACAAACATAGGAGCGGCACCTGGCACTTCTGCTCGGTAGATGACTCCTCTTCTTTGTTGTTGGTTTATCCTGTCACATAGTGGACCTTTGTATGCGTCAGGGATAGAGTAGGTGGGTTGGTTCTTAAGATTAGAGGGGTCTCGGAGGTGAATGTGACAGTTGACCTCTCTCATAGGCGGTAGTTCTTCGGGTCTTTGATCAGGGAAAACATCAGAGTACTCATCCTATAGTCGTTAGGAAGTTGCTTCACAGACTACGGCTCGGTACTCTCCGCTTGTCGGCTTGCATGATACTCTAACTTTCTGATCTGGAAAATCGATGGTTGATTCCCCACACCTGATTATAGCTTTGTGGCAGTTCAGGAATGGCATACCTATTAGGGCATCGTATTTGGCTAAGTTTCCGACTAACATTTCCTGGGGGGGCAGGATGGCAGAACCAAGTCGGATGGTTGCACTGCAGGTTTTATGTCTTGTGGATCGTGATCCCTTAACTGCCATATTGACTGGTATGGGTTGATTAAGGTCTCGAGTTGGAAGTCCATGGACAGAGACAAAGGCATTGCTGATCATGTCTCTTCCAATTGCACCAGTGTCAAATAGGACTCGAGCCTTCTTGCCGTTGATGAGAATAGTACCTTCCAGGGCGGTGTGTGCCTTAAATGTAGCCGGAGGTCAGACACTGTTGCATTCCACATCGATGTATCCGATATGGATTTCCTCATATTTGCTGGGTTGGGTGTTATCACTATCGCTCTCAACATTGTTGGCCGATGCCTCTTGCTTAATTGCCTTTCCTTTCCCTTTCTTCGTAGGGCAGTTCTTTACCACGTGTCCTGTTTTTCCCCATTCAAAACATTCTCGTTTCTGCCGTCTCGATTCTTTGGAGTATTTTTTTTTCTTCTTGAAAACCTGATGGGTATCATCTTCAGAGTTGCTGGAGGCCTTGTGTCGTGGTTGGCTATTCCTGATAGAGGATGTCTGTGTTTTGTATGCCTTGGTCTCATGGAGAATGGCGTCCTTCCGTTCTGCTCTAGCAATTATTGTTACAATATTGTCGTCGTCTTCCTCAAGAGGTTCCACCTCTCGTCGGAGGGTAGGGTACATGGTATCATAAAATCGTCATTTGAGGATGTATTTAGAGATGCTTCCGCTCTTCATCCGGTCCTGATACATTAACAGATCCATAGCTACATCTGTAATCCTCTTGACATGTGTCTCATTCGCTTGCTAGAGCTGGTTGAATTTGTTGTATAAGAGATCGTTGGTGATAGAGGATTGAAATCATCCTTTCAGGTAATCGAGGACTGTAGATCCTCTTAATCTCACATTTCCGCCATAATCCTTATAGCATTGGTGGTATGCGTCGGTTGCCTTTCTGTCACAGAATGATCCAACATATAGTCTAGTTGTAGGGTCTTCCACATCTTTCCCTTGTAGGAGAACATAGTATGTAAGTTCCATCACCCATCGGTCAAAGGCTTCAGGTTTAAGGTCTTTTCCTTCTCCTGTAAACTTCGCTGGGAGGTGGAGTTTAAACTTAGGGGGTTCAAATGCTACGGGTACCTCCTGCTCTTCAGGCCTAGCCCAAGATTTTCCTCCTTCAGAGGGCCCTCCTCCTGTGCTCGCCATGTCTGATTCGCTACTGGATTCGGGGTCGATGGGTGGTTCAAAGGAAGGCTTCTTTGCTGGAGTAGAAGGGAATTCTCATGGAGGTTGTGTGTTTTCTGTGCTTGCAGGATCACCCGGCTCTTTAGCAGAGCGCCGGGGTTGTTTCTTTCTTGTAAGGTCTTATAGTGGGATTTGCTTCCCACTCCTGGTCATTAAAGACTCTATCATGGATTTGAGACGAAGCCGAATGTGGTTTGATTCTGCCGCTTCTCTCCGCTAGCGTTCTAAGGTGGATATCGATAGGTTGATCAGGCCTAAATCCGGGGACAGGTTCTTAACCACTTGCTGAGGTTAAAAAAATGTGACGTGTTCGCAAGGAGCTAATCACATTATCGGGAATGGATACGATAGTTGGCAGGTGGCCCGCTCTTCCAGAGAGGAGGCGAGAGCTGAGAACTAAAGGAGGCTTTGAGGGTGTACTGAGGAACAAAGAAGTAACCGTTCAACCTAGTATATTGAAATACTGTCTGTCGAAGTCTGCCTCTTCTATCGTAGAAACAGGCGGTCTTTAAATACACAAATCTGTTCATGTCTAGCATGAGCGAAACTAATCAAAGGTATCAATCGATACACTCTGGTGAAACTAAATAAGCATCAAAGCAATACTTAAAACAAAACATAAAACAAAACCAAGTATCAAACGATACTTAAAACAAACCAAGTATCCAGGCGATACTTAAAACAAAACATAAAACAAAACTAAGTATCAAACGATACTTAAAACAAACCAAGTATCAAGGCGATACTTAAAACAAAACACAAAACAAAACTAAGTATCAAACGATACTTAAAACAAACCAAGTATCAAGGTGATACTTAAAACAAAACCAATAACCGAGTACCCATACCGGTTACAGGAAATATATTCTGATAACTTGGGAGCATTATTGTAGGATCCCTGTACTGGTACTATTCGTCGAATTGCTCTGAATTAAAAAAATGTTTACCGAGTTCCTCTCCTACACAAATAATGCTATGTTTCGGGTCGGAACCAATCTGTTACTGGGACCGCTCCTCCATGTTGACTGGGATATGTCAGGATACAAAGCACCAGCTAACAAGGTTTCAGTTGACACTTTTTTTGGCCAAGGATTGGGGCCCGAATTTCGTCACTAGCCTGGGAACCCCTTTGTACTCGTACTCATACGCAAATAACAAGTAAAAGTATTGCGCCTACTATCTATGGTTTACCGGACTCCGGGTGTGGGGGGTTTGATCGGCCTTCTCTCAGGTGAATAGTTTTTCGATCAATGTGCTTTGCATAAGAAGTCAGATATGTTTTTAGGGGGTTATTGTCTTGTGACCTACTCTATGCAGTAGAGATGAAGGCAAATGAAAGAGACTCATATTATGCATGGAATTATGCATGCCAAGCAGAATCCCTCTCAAATAGGAAACTGCTGGGGGTTAAAAACCCAACGACTCACTAAAAATATCCTACCAACGATATCATACGAGTACAGTACTGTACTAGTACTCATACCTCAGCTCCACACGCCGGCCATTTGCGGTAAAAGCGAGTTCTAGTTGTATGGAGCTACACACACTTGTGTGGGAAGGTCTTACCCCCCATTTTGCACCAAAAGAGTCCCCACTTCATGGGCTCAATAAACATGTTTCGTGGGGTAAACAACGCGGATAATTCTCATACTCTTAGGTTGCATTGGCAAATTTATTGCCGTACTACCATGGCTGACATTACAAGTATAATAAATGTATCTTTATATCAAACTCTCAAATAAAATTGGAACCAATTTTCCAAAGCTATGCGACAGCATAGAAAGTAACTAAAGAGTACAAGAGATGGGAAACAAAGTGAACTAAGAGAGAAAAATGCCGAAAGAAATCCGACAAACCGCCTGCTTTCCGAAAGCCTGCTTTGTAGTCCCACCAACGGAGGCATTGGTGAAGTTGCCGCTGCCGTTGCCTGGGGGAATGTTACCGCTGATATGTCCCAATATGGCAATGAGGACGCGTAGGGGTCCAGTATGGGAGGCGGGCGGGAAATCAAGAACGTGAGCTGTAGAACGCGAGCTGTTGAACGCGAGCTGTAGGAGTGTGATGGTCTTCGAGTGAAGGGGAGCTGGAGGTTGCCAATACTATGTGAGATGGGGGTTCACAGACCCCGTGTGCTGGAGTTATGACCCCGCGATGGCTCGGCAACCGGGTATACCTTTTTCCACTGTGCTCTATCTCTTCCGGGCACGATCCCGTGCTCTTTGCCCAATTGGTGACGGGTTTTCACAACCCACCATGTATCCTTAACCCAATAACTGAACATGCCCCAACCCCCGACAACATTTTTTTTTTTTAAATACAACATTGCGAGAAGTTACAGGTAAATTCCTGTAACTTCTACAGTGATTTGGTCGCCAATACCGCTATCCCAATTTATATCGAAAGCGCTTGATTGACCCTAAAAAATGTGATATCTCTGGCCCAGAAGGGCGGGGGATGCCAAGATCATCCCCGCGCTACGGTAGTTGCTCTCAGGGGTGTACAGCACTCGAGTACTCGTATGGCTACAGAATACCGGGATGATACCGCACCTCCCACTTGACTCTCATTTCTCCACTCCTTTGTGGTTATTCGGAACTCTGCCGTGTTTGTCGCACTATGCGCTGTACAACTTGGGTGCATTCCTGTGGGCATTTGTGTTCTCAGGGTCGGGGGTGAAGGTGGACAATTTACCTTTGCTGTAAAACGGGGATCGAACGACAAAAGCTTTTGATCGACAGGTAGTACTGTACATTGCTTCACCGCTTGAATATCCCACTGGGCAATCTTGGTAGGTGTGTATCGCCTCGGCTAAGCGAGCTACCTGGCTGCCTGGATAGAGCAAATCATCGGTAAATATAGGGTTCCACTGTGCAGTTGATCGATATTAAGTGGTTCTATGATATTGTGTTCTGTCTCTATCCTGTACCAGAACTGCCAAGCAGCGAACCTGTATCACAAAACGAAAAAAACAAAAAAACAAATCAGTGGCCAACCCCGCCTCCCCCCCCACTTTAATAGCATTGGATAAAACATGTTTCTCGCGGAAGATGGTTTTGGAGACTTTATCTGGGTCTCGGGGAAGGGGTAAACTCGAGGTAATACCACCAAGACCCCGATTAAATTTTAATTGTTTTCTTTTTCTCTCTAGAATTCTTAGCGGGTGGTGTTTACACAAGGAATTATTTAGGTGGTATCTTCAAGTGGGGATATTGTCCATTCATTTAGTCGACTCAAGTACTTATATGTTCAAGGGGATTAGGTGCATGAGATTGAAATGGTCAGTGTGGGAGTGGGTGCTTTATCCTTTCATTTATTCCCGAATTTCACAGCTTCATAGTGTTGTCGTCAACACAAAGCCATCCTACAAGATATGCTCTCACTTGAGTGGTCGGCGCACGGTTCTATCCATAGTGAACAAGGTGCTCGAGTCGGTGGATATGCGGCTTGAACCGAGTTATCGTGATGTTAAACTAGATGGGTGTTAGTGCCAGTAGTATTGATTAAGGATCACTTCAGCGCCTCACCTATGAGGTCTATCTGAGATTAGAAATTACTTCGGCTCCTATCCACTACTACTTAGCACTTTACCGGCTCTTAATCTACAGATTCAATTACCCCATTAATGCGAAGAGCTGATCTGTAAGTGGAATATAAAAGGTTAATTTATGGTAGAGATAATATCCCGATTGGGTATTTGAAGATATGTGATCGAATTCTTAAAATACAGCCTTTAGAAATAGTCCTTGTGAATCGGACTTCTTCTCTCTCTTTGCGTTGCCGCCCCCTCCCCCCCCAACTCTGAACACCGTACGAGAAACCACCCCCCTTACAGCACCATGATCTGTGGCAGAGAGAGATTCCGCTTCACCAACGCCTATGCCCAGTAACTGTAGATGAGTGAATTTACCGCATAGCCCAATATCTTTAACATTTTCCAACAGCATCACATGCAGTGCCAAACCATGGAAACTTCTTTCACCCCCAGCTGCCAGTAAGTATCGGGGATCAATATTTCCCTCCCTCGACGATAACTACATAATGCGCTTTTGGCAAACACACTTGTGCTATTACTGGTGGTTTACTGTGCTCGCGCGGCACCTCGCCTTCAAGCTCACTACTGGTACCGTCCACTACTACCAGTAGTCCCCAACCATCGCACCCACACGAAGGAATGAAATCCATCGATCCCTGACTAGATCCCCAACCCCTCGCCATTCCAATACTTGTACCACCCTTCTGTGGTGCTTTCGAGGATCAAATCTAGCTTCCCCGGAGGAGATCGAATGACTCCTCAAACAACTCGCAAATTTTTCACTAATCTCATAGCAGTCGCGATATTGCGCTTGGGGCCCGTACATGTTGGTGGTGATCTCTTATTATGCACAATATCATATTCTCCCAGAATCATGTGTGCTGATTGGACCATTTGATACGAGTAAAAGCGCGCAATCCCAGAAAGGTGGACAAAATCGAAGCGAGCGAAAAAAAATTAATAGAGGGGATACTTAAATTTAAATGTTTTTATTTTGAAAACCATAGGTTGTAGGTGGCTATCGAGGGATTGTTATTCGGTTGAACAATTATGTTTGTCCGAAAAGAGATAGTCCCTAAAGCTAAAATCTAGACTAGTTGCTTTGAAGTTACACCTAATGGAATAAGTGAGCCATGGCTCGGTGGGAAATTTCATTGAACTTGAAATAGAGCTCTTTACTATCCTAATTTTCGCCGTCTATTTGTTATCATGTCCTTAGGGCATCATAATTCTGATACCTGCTGGCTACTCCCTATTGTTATTGTTGACCAAAGGACCAGAATCTCCTCAGTTTCGCATTTTCAGCGACCCACAAGGGCTGTACTGTACGAGTACTGTACTAGTACAATAGTCGACTTGCAGTTTGAGAACACAATTGCAACGCATACCACACATATCTAGCTGAACTGCCGAAACTTGGCGGTATGCAATAGCGGTCATGTTCGCGACCTCAAGCCACTGTCGAGGTCAAGAGTAATCAGCTCTCGCAGGAAAGCAACTGCAGCCGGATTTAGCTGCGCACGAAGTGGAGAAAACTATTCCTTGCATGAGTGCTTGGGTGTGGTAGGGTGAGTGAATTTATCTGGAGCGGGCTAGGAAGATATGCGGTGCCGGTATCTGCCCATCACCTGAGAATTTATCATACCAGTATGATAGGATTAGCAAGCTGCTGATATGATATGACACCAATAACCGAGGTGTGTTGTGAGGGGTAGCTGAACACACCATTTCAACTTGACCCATTTGACCCTCGGGAGAGAAGGGTAGTCCTCAAGCTCCCCAACCCGTCTAATCCCTCTATTCTTCCCTGGTCGAAAATTATCAATAGAAGCATCAAAAAACACATTCGGTTCCTACCTCGCCAAACAAAACTCCTCTCTATTCAGAAGTCAGTCGATAAAATGGGCAACTTTTTCTCAAGCAATTCTTCTGAGGTCCAACGCCCAACGCAAAGGTAAGCTGCTGGAGTATCGCTTTTCTGTATTTGCGCTTCTTTCCACTGATACCACTTGCTATGATTCTTGATCTGTCGGTGAACAGCAATATTGCCGGTGACCTTAGTGGGAATAGCGGTACTGGTAATCAAATCAACTGTGGTAACACTACGAACATTTACCAAGGGGCAACGAACTCGTCCGGGAATCAGACCGAAATTTTGCAATGCTTATACAAGTCTGCATACGAGTCGCACCGAAGTCGGGTTCGTGAGCCAGCAGAGGGAAAATGCACCTGGGTTACGGAACATCCAAAGTACATGGAGTGGGTAGGGAAAAAGGCGGCGGCTCTCCTTTGGCTATCGGCGGACCCGGGTTGCGGAAAATCTGTCATGGCTTCATTCCTCGTGGGTCATCTGAAAGCCCGAACTGATGCTATCGTTTGCTACTTCTTCTTTAAGGACGACAGCGAAGAGCAGAGGAGCGCGACTTCCGCCCTTTGCGCCATACTTCATCAGCTTTTATGGCAGAGAGGCTCCCTCTGTAGATATGCCGAAAAGGCGTTTAAGGCTAAGGGTAACAGGTTTGCGGAGGAGGTGGACACATTGTGGGATATTTTGGTCGAGGCAGTGGCTGATGGGGGGTGTGGTGATGTGATCTGTGTGGTGGATGCCTTGGACGAGTGCGAAGAAGAGACCATAGTTCCGCTTATCCGTCATGTAACCAATCTCCCAGGGTCACAGACCTCCGATACACCTTTGAAGTTCTTGGTTACAAGTCGTCCTTACCACAGATTCGAGAGAGACCTTGGCTCACCCGCAACGACGATCCGGCTCTGAGGGGAGGATGAGGTCGACGCTATTACTGCTGACGTTACTCGCGTCATAGACGAGGGTATTAATGACCTGGAGAAATACTGGGAACGGCCTGGGGGGCTACAATATTTGCGAACTCTCCTAGAATCCTCCGCTGATCGGACATTCCTCTGGGTTTCCCTTGTTCTCGGGATTTTGAAGGATAGGGAGGATGGCTCAAAGGAGGATTTTACTAACATTGCCGGTAGTGCACCGAGTGATCTAGCAGAGTTATATACCAAGATTCTCGATAGAGGTAGATCTCCCGATAAAGCCCGACGAATCCTGATGATAGTGGTAGCAACTGCAAGGCCTCTCACACTTCGAGAAATGAGCATAGCATTAAGGATCGCTCAGAAGCACAGCTCAATGGAGAACATCGAGGATCTTCCCGGTGGATTCGAAAAGGCCGTGAAAGGTTTGTGCGGTCTTTTCGTGCGAGTTATCGATTCGAAGATATACCTCGTGCACCAAACCGCTCGGGAGTTCTTGATTAAGGGATCTTTGACCGGCCGGGGAAATTGGCAGTATACATTGTGCCCCAAAGATTCTAACCATATGATTGCTGAGATTTGTATTCCCTATCTTTCACGAGAGGAGTTTGCAGGCAGCCCAATAACTATAGATATGAACGGTAAGATCTCGGCGGAGGTGGTTAAGGATTATCTCCAACAATACTCCTTTCTCGATTACGCAGCTCGACACTGGCCAGATCACTTTCGCGATTCGGAGCATCGAGGGATGGAGTTATTCGAGCATACAAGACTGATTTGTGAAGGTGGGCCTGATCACTGCCTGACATGGTTTCAGGTGCACTGGTTCAACACCCGGCAGTTCAGTACATTCCCCAAAGATTTCACACACTTGATGATAGCATCATGGCTTGGGCAGGGTATGGTAGTCGATCGATTATTGGAGGAGGGAAATATCAATGCTCGATCAAGTCGATATGGCACTGCGCTAAATATATCAGCATTCAGACAGGACGAGAGTATAACCAGGAATCTATTACGGAAGAACGTCAAAGCCTATTTCGGCGGAAGGGAGTATAATATCCACCAGGTGAAGGTCACTTGGTTTGAAGTAACTGGCACACAGCTAACAATAAATGACCGTTGCTGCACAGACGGTATGTGGATTTTTGGTAACCAGAGAGAGCTAGAGCTGATTCAGAAATTGTTATGGGTTACAGAAGGCAAGTGGAAGCCCTAAATGACATCCACTACAGGCTGTAGTGTTGCTGACACCTGACCTTGAGAACGATAGATAGTAAGTGGACGGCGCTAGGAATGTTAGACAACCATCGCAGCTAACGCCCGAGTGACCCATGAGCTTAGAGCGTAAGTTGGAATGAGATTTACGACAACAAAGGATAAGATTTGCTAATTTGAATGGAGATACAGGAGGTAGGGGATTCGGTAAATAGCGCAGATTAGAGGGGAAACAGCTAATTACGGAGCGGAGGATGCTATAGCTTGTACGTAGCCAGATCAAGCAAACTAAAGATAGGTAGGAATTGCTGACCTCGGGTTCACTTGGGGTTTCAGGAGGTGAGTGAGCGAGGTCAGTCGGTTCTGGGGCGAGGTGATTGCTGACCTCTGGCATGGTGAGCGTTGTAGGAAGTAAGTGAACGGGATCAACCACGGTTCTGGGACGAGCCAATTGCTGACCTCTGGCTTGCTGAGTGTTGTAGGAAGTAAGTGAACGTGATCAACCACGGTTCTGGGCCGAGCCAATTGCTGACCTCTGGCTTGCTGAGTGTTGTAGGCAGTAAGTGAACGCGATCTACCACGGTTGCGGGACGACCCAATTGCTGACCTCTGGCTTGTTGAGTGTTGTAGTATGTAAGTGAACTGGATCAACCACGGTTCTGGGACGAGCAAATTGCTGACCTCTGGCTTGCTGAGTGTTGTAGGAAGTAAGTGAACGTGATCAACCACGGTTCCGGGCCGAGCCAATTGCTGACCTCTGGCTTGCTGAGTGTTGTAGGCAGTAAGTGAACGCGATCTACCACGGTTCCGGGACGACCCAATTGCTGACCTCTGGCTTGCTGAGTGTTGTAGTATGTAAGTGAACTGGATCAACCACGGTTCTGGGACGAGCAAATTGCTGACCTCTGGCTTGCTGAGTGTTGTAGGAAGTAAGTAAACGGGATCAACCACGGTTCCGGGACGAGCCAATTGCTGACCCCTGGCTTGCTGAGTGTTGTAGGCAGTAAGTGAACGCGATCAATCACGGTTCTGGGACGACCAAATTGCTGACCTCTGGCTTGCTGAGTGTTGTAGTTTGTAAGTGAACGCGATCTACCACGGTTCTGGGACGATCCAATTGCTGACCTCTGGCTTGCTGAGTGTCGTAGGCAGTAAGTAAACGGGATCAACCACGGTTCTGGGACGAGCCAATTGCTGACCTCTGGCTTGCTGAGTGTTGTAGGAAGTAAGTGAACGTGATCAACCACGGTCCCGGGCCGAGCCAATTGCTGACCTCCGGCTTGCCGAGTGTTGTAGTTTGTAAGTGAACTGGATCAACCACGGTTCTGGGATGAGCAAATTGCTGACCTCTGGCTTGCTGAGTGTTGTAGGAAGTAAGTAAACGCGATCAACCACGGTTCTGGGACGAGCAAATTGCTGACCTCTGGCTTGCTGAGTGTTGTAGTATGTAAGTGAACTGGATCAACCACGGTTCCGGGCCGAGCCAATTGCTGACCTCTGGCTTGCTGAGTATTGTAGGAAGTAAGTGAACGTGATCAACCACGGTTCTGGGACGACCCAATTGCTGACCTCTGGCTTGCTGAGTGTTGTAGTATGTAAGTGAACTGGATCAACCACGGTTCCGGGACGAGCCAATTGCTGACCTCTGGCTTGCTGAATGTTGTAGTTTGTAAGTGAACGGGATCACCCACTGTTCTCGGACCAGAATGCTGCTAAAACAGGGCTTCTTCCTTCCCCCAGGCAGTAAGCCAATGTTCACGCCTGTAAAGTTTATTTTTCCTACTTTACTGATATATCTTTCACGTCGGCACAGATTGTTTGTCACCCACAACCGTTAAGGCTCCCGTTAATGTTCCTAATTCCTGACTAACTTCGCACGTACTTCCTGCAATAGAAGGTACGCACTTCGAACCCTGACATTATATCCATGCGAAACCCTAACCAATTATTGCTGACCCATCTTAGTTTGTATGCAAAGCTCTCTCCCTTCTTCGCCTAGCAATTACTGAATCTTATTTGGTATTGTGTTACAGCTCGTTAGTTAATCTCTTCTTTCCTCTTCCTCCTTTTGCCACTAACGCACAGCTAACCTCGCAATCATTTGGATACATAGATAGTGAGTACTACGATTTGACTACCACTAACTCTGCCCTCACAGGATATCTGTTAACCTTTCTTGTAGCCTGTGAGTCGTTCCAGTTTTCCTATCCTCACCCCCCTTGCCGACAGTTATTGATCTAGCGGTAGTTTTGCATCCCGGATGAATCGGATCCACCCGCCACGCCCGACCGGGGCACGACCTCCTCGTATAATAGCTCTAGTTTGGTGTCCAGTAAGTCTCATGTCCTCCTTTTTTCCCTTTTTCTTTTTCAAAGGAATTCTTCGACGTTCTACTAACTGCCTTATAGACTAAGTGTCTATAATGGGTTATTGCTTGGAGGCCTATCGCTCCATCGATACGTTTACCAGTTCCCTACCCCACCGCCGCCTTTTCGCACACCCTACCCGGCGAGCTGTTGGTGAGATTTGTTTCAGTACGTGGTATGCTCTTGGTATTAGGATGTAGGGATTTGCGGGAGTCGGTTATAGGTTTTTGTGCGGTGTTTCTGTCCTATCGTGTTGATCTCTCTATTACTATATATATGCACTGTCTTGTGATTTTCCAAATGAAATATCTGATAATCTGAGAAGTTATAACACATCCAATTGTCTATCTTTTCTCTGCCGTAGTGCGCCAGGTCGAACAAGGAAGACAGGGAAGAGGAAAAAACAAGAAGTAAAAAAAGGCAGCACCATATATCTCTAACCCGGTTTAAAATTCAAAGCAGACCTTCCGGCCTCCCCCCAAACGCTCCGGAGGCAAGCCTTCCAATACATCGGACTTTCGTTGGGTTGTCTCAGGCCCTTCGTTGGGCTGGCCTAGGCTCGGCCCGGAGTTTTCCTTAGGCTTCCTTGGGCTGGGCCGGGTCGGAAAGGCCGAAGCCGGCGTTCCCCGGTTAACCCGACCAATGTGTTACATTTATTTTGAAGCCTTGGTGATATTTTTAAGTTCGCATTACTATGGGAACTATAGTCTGGGCCCAGGATTGTGGAGCAGCACTTGCTATTAGTACTGTAGAATGTTGCAAGCGAAAGCCTGTCGAAATCGATATTGTCAGCCTGATGAAAAATTATGACGTGTCAAGATGGCTTTTGTTGCCCCTAGATTACCACTCTGGTTTAAGGTTTAAGAGTCCGATAGCTTATAATCTAATTGCAGCGTTAGAACAATTGGTTGGTTGTTTTCTTCACGTCCTCCACATACCCGTTGGGGTTTCAAATCATTCATGCATTAATCTCATCCCAGCTGGTGGTGGCTGGAGGATCGCCGACTAAAAGGATACCCGGTACTTTGGTCATGTGCCATACTCTGATATCCATTCTGTCAATGTTTTCCGAGAACGAGCAGTCTCCGAAACCAAGATGACAATTATTCCCGACTCCTTCACCCTCTCAATCCAGACAATCGAGTTAACCCAGTGCTTCCGAATTTGGCAGTCCTCCTAGCTGAGCTTGACCCATTACGTCCAAGAAAAATTCAATTTCCCACTGCATCATATCATCTTACCCGCCACTTGGACAACCCTCTATTCTCATTATTAATCCTGTGCTGTAATCACTTAATATTCATATAATACAACATACATATACGTATTTATCCATTTACTACTCTTCCCTTGTGCGCAAGTTAAATTGTTTCTTTAGTTGGGTCGGGCTGGATATTCTTTGGACTTGTGCGGGGTTGGCTGGGCCCTCCCATTGACCCGTGCTAACCCATTAAGAGGAGGCCTCGCATGGCCTGGCATGGGGACTCCCACAAGCCACGGATGAGACTGCACAGTGTACGGTAGTCCGCTCACGGAGGTCATTGGCCGGGAAAGTGGGCCGGCAGGTGATGACATGGGGCGGAAGCGGGAGATTTAGGGCAATGGCAACTGCGGGGTGGCATGAACGATGCTTCATGGTTGTGGACCCTACCATATCTGTTCCGAGAGCCGTACAAACAAGTGGAATTTGTTGGAAATCATGGATGCTGCCCGGCATGCTCATGACTTTGTCCCCTTGCCTATCCGTCCGTCTATCCGCCATGCGCTATGCGCCATTATGCACTAGTTCGCCTGCTGTCACATATCCGTTCGTTTGTTCAAAGGCCTTCACAGGAGTGCTTTGCCATAGGGCATCAGTACAAGGAAGGAAAGTTACCCGTGGGAGTAGTGCCGGAGCCGGAGTCTTACCAGAGTGGGGACGGTAAGAGGAGCACGGCAGCGGGAGTCTTTGTTCCTCTATTTCTTTTGTCAGTACGGAAGGTATATGATCGTGGGAGTGATGCTGCTGCGCCAATGGTGCGGCAGCAGGAGTCATATGGCAAATGGGAGTGTTCTTTGAAGTGTTGACTTTACTCTTGATTTGATAGCAAGGAAGCGTACGCACGAAAGGAGAAACTTGAGTGCACGAGCGGGGAGTGTAGGGGATTTGTGTGGTTGTCTACAGACGAGCCGAGAAGGCGGTGGACATGTATGGTGAGCGGAGGAAAGGACATGAGAATCCTTTTTGTCGCTTATTTATACTGCTATATATTCCTATATTGTTAATTGGTTGAGCAATGGATTATGTGCAAAGCCAGCTTTTTCGATAGTCTATCCGGTTGCGTGGCTCCTCCCGGCATCCTCTACTCGGGTATTCAAGTGGTTGTACTATTCGACTACACTGCACGTCTATTCACCCGCCGATCTTCGATCAAATTTATGATTGGCACCGCCAAACCAGCATTACTTAGTTTCCGGCTTTGAATTGCCCTCACGAATACTACGCGATATAAGTAACCCAAAGTTAAGATGCGCGATCGTAGCATGTGATATAAAGTTACTTTGTAGCTCAACCTCACTTTATCGCTTAGTTTCCTTTTTTTGGATACTCTAAATTCACCGGTTCCATTCTATTGCATTAACTAAACAGTGACGATTTCCTTCGCAAGGCGGAAAAGACCTGTTATATGCAAACTGAGACTAAGCCGTAAAGTTGGGTTAAGCCACAAACTGACGTTAAGTCACAAAGTCATTGTGGGTCAGTATAATTAACCATACATTCCGATGTGGCGGGGTATTTGCCTCCGCGATACTTGACTGAAACCACAACTAAAAATGTTTAAACATCAAAATTAATAAATGAATAATCCGAATTTATTATCTTGTATCATAGATCATACCGGGTGTTTTTTGTAGTGGTAAGGGTATTGGGGTTCAGGATCGAGGGGGACGGGCTGTAAGGAACGTTGTCCCATCATTGCGGCGCCAAATGTTCAGTTAATGATGCTAACCCAAAATACCGTAGGTTATCCCGTCGCGCACACAGAAGGAGCGCCCCCAGCCCCCTGTGGCGGGCACGTGAGCGTTTGGCGGTGCTGGATACTAGCCACAACCTTCGCACAAGTATGATACCGGTACTGTACTCGTACAGTAGTCTAGTTCCCAACCCTTTTCTCCACTGTTGATACCGTATAGGCAAAGAATGATAACTTCGAAGCCAAACTTTTGGCATAAAGTGACATGCCCTCCGAGTGGCCACTCATCACCACTACGATACCTTAAACTAGGTACCCCAAACATCCCCGGCGCCTTAGGTACCGTGTCTCGGGCCGTAATGCAAGATAATTCGTGCCTTCGAATTCTGTTTGGTGCCGACGACAGTTCCTTGCGGGTTTTCAGCCATAGGGGTAACTGCCAATAACATTCAAGGACCTACAGTCACCGCCGGTCATTTATAGAAATCCAATTAACCAACAATTTAGAGACAGGCAGGGTCAACCCGTCTGTCCCGCCCGCTTACTACGCAGAGCTGTCAGTCCGCCCCTCAGGCCGGAAGGCAAGCGGCCCAAACGTTTATGTTCCCTAGGATAACGGAATCACGAATTTGTGTACCTAGGGTGAAACATTGGCGAAAGGGTTACTAGGTTGGCCACCAAGGGGCAAGGACAGCGAGAAGGGTAGGAGTAAAATATGAGGCTTGCGCCGCCTCTCCAAAAAGATTTCTAACCACTCATTCCCAAAAAATGTGGCCAGACCGCCTACGTTTTATATGTGAATCTACAATCACCAAAGGTTTACCAATCGGCAAAAATATATCCCCATGAACCCTACCCCGCAACCGTCCGGAGAGTGAGTGTACAAGCATCGACCCAACTAAGCCAATTGAAGCGAGATATAAGCTCTTTCCGGATATATTGGCCACGGATTGGCGCTAGCCGGATTCCAAGTACATATCCGTATCCCGACAATGCACATTGATTGAGAGGAGAACACCGGAAGTACAGATATCAAATGGTACTCAGCAACAGAGTTCTCAAGGCCTGACGAGAGAATTTCTTGAAGGGAGATAAAACTCCGGAGCCATATGGTGGTGGCTGGCAGCAGCGATCTCGATGGCGATGCTAGCAGATCTCAAGTGTGGATAAGGGTGGGGAAAATGCTTGGTTAAGGTGGAGGCGAGGGGAGCGGAGTGATTACAGCAAGCAGCTATCAGGCTAGCCCGCGAGCCCTCGAGTAGCCAATGTCTACAGAGCAATTAGAAGAACTTGTGGCTAAATTTCTAATTCCCAGAATGGCATCAATTTTCCACAATACGCGATCCTACCGTATATCTGAATACTGCCACCTTCCTTTGTCATCTCTACCCTGGCCCTATTGGCTACTACTCCAAGAGAGGATCAGTTGCTTGAGGATTCCATGATATCCCCCCCCCTGTGCCCACCCCTCCCCGCCCTTTCACCCCAACCCGACAAAGCTCACTACAGAGTGCGGCAGCACAGGAACACCAACGTTTTTACGAACCACAACCCCGCGCTTCGCACTGTCCCCGCACCAGGCGCTTGGGCTCTGGCACGTTTTACTGGCCCCACAAATAATCACTCGCATCATTTCTCCTCCGGACTGTTTTAATATGACTTTTAAATGTACTGTACATTGGTTGCGTATTTGATTATGACAGAGTTTCTTTGGAAACTCTATCATGCTAGACTGCTCTATTTATCAGTTCGGCTAAAGAATGCTTTATATTTGTGGCATCAGGCATGATTCTAGGATGCAATTTCCTAACCTCACAACTGATAACTCTGGCTAGATAATTGTAATTATAAGTGCAAAATTAAAAAAGAAAATTCTATTCAAATAACAAAGTATCCAACAGCTAACCGATGCACAGTATACGCACCCAAGGGGGTAATTGGTAATACACAAAGACGGAATAGCATATAAAACAGCAAGTATTGAAATAGACATCCGGCCGACCGAAATAACCAGGCAAAGCAGTTATGATAGAATGGTGGAAAATAAATTCATGCCCCAGAAGAGTTCCAACTCCCGACACGGTACCACATAAGCTATTACTGGAAAACCTAAAATTCACTAAAATACCGTGCGGGTCACAAGTTTGCAACCGCAGTCCCGAAAATGTTTTGCAATACATAGGGTGATCTCCCGTGATTCCATTCACGCTATCTGCACACACATTGAACCAGCTGAAACCATATATATTGTGCAAATGAGTCACCATAGCCATACGCAACTCTAGCAGATTTCTCTCTCTCTTCCTATTTCTAGACAATATTCTCTCACCCCCAAATAACCCCCCAACTAGCCCCCAATCTCTTACTCCTAGCTGATTTTCCCCATAACATGTAATTCTGCCGTATTGGACTACCTTTGGTTGATGGTACTCTTCAAAGATTGTGGAAACCCTAAGCCACAACCTTCCTCCTAGCAGCACATCGCCGTCATTTATACTGCCACAAATGGGATGATCGCAGGTCGAATTATTCACCTTCTGGGTCTCGCAATTACACCAACCCCGCCACTTGTACCCGCTGTGTCAGCTATTGACCCATACGCGTCCTCAATATCTAAAGCTTCGGCCCCCTCTTCACCTTTCCCAGCCTTGATCACTCCTTCTACCTCTCCCTTCTCCCATTCTTCATCAGCTTTGCATGGGACTTATCATCCTCTTCATTTGTCGTAGCTAGCCTACCGATACCGTCGATATCGATAGGGAGGAAAGAGGCTTACCTATTTGCCACTTAACTACGGATGAACATTTCACACCCATGATTTTTTATTACTGACCATCGAAGTAGCTTTCCACCAATCACGCAGACCAACAACTTCATTACTTCAAAGTAAGCAACTTTGTGACAACACCGGTTGCAAAAAAAGCTATCAATTTGATCCAAAGCCCCAGTGGAGGAAACTATAAATAAATAGCTTCATCTAAATGACCCCCTTCTAAATTTTTTCAAGGTTAAATAAAATTTTCCTCATCCGGTAAAATAATTTCGGCTTGTCTTTTGGGGAAAACAAAAAATCATTCCACTATCCCTTCACTTTGTCAAGGGAATTGTCCCAGGGCACGGGATGGAACATAACTTGTCTTTTACCACATACTCAAAAATAGTGATTTGGAAGGTAGAGTATGTTGGAAATCGTGGATACTACTCGAAATGCTCGAACTCTTCAGATGCTCAAGTTATTGGTTCGCTTGTCCAGATGGAGGTTGCTGAGATGTGCTTTTGATTAACGCGTGCGTTGAAGGAAATCTTAAACCCATGTAAAGTAGATCAGGTTCCTGGCAGAAGTGGCAAGGAAGTGAGAGATGAAGCAGTAACTGTGCGGAGGCTACGAACTGCGGGGGTGTTTATAAAGCTTGTCTTTCCTCTGTTAGCATAGAATTACAGAGCGGAGGGGGAGGTTTTCATGGACAATTGATAAGTTTAGTGACCCGTGGAAGGATAGGAGGGTGTCTTTGTTGCGATTTACATATACCCCGTCCTTACTCCTTAGTTAGTTTTTGAACAATAGTGCAGAGAGGGTTGAATGAGAACAAAAGAATTTCCCGATGTAGCCAGAAGTTGCGAGCTGACGATCGGATTTATTCTTTTTCCTCACTAATTGTCGTTTCATTTCGCCGCTTCAAAAGTCGTCGGTTTTTGCCAAATATTATACATTTTAGCTTGGAACCAGATTGTTACACCTCACTTTACTCCTCCGCGGCCATCAAGATAATAATCATTACGAATCTGATACGCCGAGTGTCCTCCCGTGCAACAGTTCATCCATTAATTATTTTACCCGTTTTTTTCCTACCCTCATCTCAAGATGACTGAGTGGTGAGAATTAACTGTTAGACATGTCCATGGTTCTGGTGCTCCCTTTTTCCGTTTCCATTGTGCCTTGTATTCAATGAACTTTCCAAACCTTGCACTCTACATGCGGTAGGACAACAGGAACCCCCCCCCCCTAGGTATATCAAGCTCTGCGGTGTTCACCTCTGAAATAATGGCAATAAGGATACCTCTATAAACATCGCATCTGCTCTTCTGTGACACCGGGTACACATTGAGGTATTTTTCCTTTTAGATTTTGGTTTTTGTGTGGAATTTTGAAGGTAGGTATTGAGCGAACGAAGGTGGGTGGATATGCTCTAACACCCAGCCAAGAACCCGCCGATACAGTAGAAAGGGGACGCCGAATCTCCCCTCGGTTTTTTGGGTGCGCAATCTCCCGTAGTCCCACCAACATAACGGCCCCCACTTTTGCTTTTACCGATCTTAAGTTCAACCAAACACACTGTTTGGTGGCACAGTGCTCGTCCCGTTGGATGTCTACGCTCCTATAAGGAGTCATAACTCTTTCTTATTTTCCCACACTCACACTCACCATGATAGCTTGGGAATGTGACAACAAAGATAGCCTGGCAAGAAGGTAAATTCCAAAACCTATTTTATTTCTTCCGGGCCTCGAGTGGCTCGGGATTTTCCCCAGAAAATTGATTTCTTGATTTGGGAATTTTCTTTAGGCTAAAATAATATTTCACAAAATTAAACCATGACGCTGTATTGTCTTGTTTTATTAGGGGTACTGGAATTGAAGTTCTATCTAATAGCTCCTGGGCCTAATAGCAGTAAATATCAGTAGAACCTCTACCCCAGTTACCTTATCCTAAGTCAGAATATATACTTGGAACTTTGCCTTTAGCATTATCATATAATCAGAGGAAAACCGGTAATGACCAGTAATAGGAGGAACCCTAGTGCCATACATTGTGATAGGAGCTTGTGGTATACAGTAGGAGCATTCTAGAGATGATGTATTGATTTGGCAAGATTTAAGCACAGCCGATTATTCTGTTCTGGGTTTTCAATTAGTTATCAGTCCTTCTCTCTCCACCTCCTTTCCTTTATCAGTACTTTGTTTAGTATATACATATATATATATTTATTTCTCCACTTTATTGTTTCTGATTTCCTTAGGACTCTTTTTCTTCTTATCTCTTGGCACCAAGCCTTGCAATGGGTCGGGCCTTCGTTGGGCTAGCCAGGGCTATTCGTTGGGCTGGGTCGGGCACGTTGGGCTGGGCTCACTCATGGGCTTCCTGGGGCTGGGCCAGGCTGAGGGGGGGACAAGCCCGGGCCCGGCCAAGGACTAGCCTCATTTTTAAGGTTTGTATGGTGTCTTTCAATCCGTATCACCGTGGAAATGATTATCCGAGTATATGGCTCTCCGGAAGCGCATTACTACAAGCGGTAAGATCCAACCCAACCATCTCTATATCTAGAATGTTTAGTACAGAACTAATCCACATAAGATTCCTGTGCTCTCAGATTGTCACGCAGTTTGGAGGTTGGAAAGTTCAGATCTCGTCTTGCCACTCAATGAAATATCAGATCGTTTCAGTATCTTCCTCCTTCTTCCTATTTCCCACACCTATGTTGACCTCTGATCTTGCTTCCCATTTGCTCCTAATACTAATACAAATACGATGAGCTTCTCTTCTAACAGCGGTAGTTTTCTCTGAAGTCCTATAGTGTCACAAACATGGCTTAGTACGGAAAAGGTTTTCATGTGACTAATGATTATGAGTTAAAGGTATGTGATCATTTCACGGATATGACTCAATTAGTTCATATGACCTGCTATATTATAATTTGTTATGTTTCGCACATGACTGGATTATGAGTCATGGGACGTGTGCCGGATGAGTTTACCTTCCCAGTATACATTGTGGATATTGCTTGCCCATACTATTTATCTCACATGGGACCTTATTATGAGGTCATGTGTTTCGCGCATGTGAATATAGTAGGTCATATGACTTGTATATTATGTTATAATTAGTTTGTAATGTTTTCGCATATGATCTTACTACGAGGTCATTGGTTCTGTGCATGTGACTACTTTAGTCATATGAGTAGTTTCTTAGGATTTGGTTTGGCGCATGTGACAACTTGAGGTCACATAACTTGGGGTAGGAAGAGTACTATATAAGGAGGCTGGAATGGCTGAGGAGAATAGGCTCCTCACGCTTTGTTCTAAGTACTTCTCCTGTCTATACTTACACTCTTTCATAGAACATAAAGGTTCACTGGTGGCCAATCAGAGCCCTTGATTTGTATTTCACGATAGGCTTCATGTCTTTAACTTCAAGCACCCTTACTTGGCCTCATTGTTAGTTCCTCCTCTATGTTTCCTGGAAGTTTTCACTTTCTTCTACCTATCTTTACAGTTGTTCACTTCGGTCACCTGCTCATGGTCAGAAGGGCTAAGTGAAACTAGGACCCCTCTGCTGTTGGAATTCTTAGAGCTGCTCGGCACACTAACCATGGTTGGAATGCTGATGGAAAGACGTGGCTTCTCGGAATCTGGTTACTGCTGGTTGACCTCATTATATGCCTTTTGGTATACAGAGGCCGAAGAGGAAACAGGTGAACATTCCACTATGACCGCTACTATGTAGTAGAGGACATGAGTACACTTCTGTCGTGACTGCTACATTGTTGTATATAAGACCCATGCTGTGGCCTGTAGGAAGCGAACTGACAGATAGAGAGAGCAAACCGAAGAGCATTGCCAGGGTCAAGCGGAGCAAAACGAGCATCGTGGAAACATCTTAAGCATTGTACTGTTGCTTAAGTGACTTGTCTTGAGCGTTATTCCTTGTTTGAAGTATTAGTATTATCACCAACCATTCTCACCATAGAAGATTTCAAAAAACAACGGATCCTCAGCTCTATCGAGGATGTGGAGGAGAAGCATATGGTTTTCCTGTTGTCATTGTAAACATAAATGGGGTCTACTTGCGCCAAATTATACTACTATATCAGCATTTGAGAAGCATTTCCGTGCACTGCATTCTCAGTTACCATCAGGGGAGGAGGAGTACAAAAGTGTGATAAAACGAATGGCAGAAGCTACAAGTACCAGCAAGCATAAGCTGACAGGTACTAGCCCACTTTCTCTTGTCAGTCAGCTTGCAGGAACATGGCAACCAGCGGAAATATTTGGTGAACAAGAATACCGAATGCTGCTTGCAATGATGGTTGTAGAAACCAATACTGTATTCCTGACAGTTGAGGTAGACTCATTCTGGAACCTCATGCATTATTGCAATAATAAAGCCCCTATAGTCAGCTGCTCTATGCTTTACCGTGATATACAGAAGCTGCTCAATTGCTGACCTTTTAAGGCGGTCTGCCAGCAATTACAACTCCATATCTTGGAATGAGCCCGTATCAACCTAACTCTCGATTCCTAGACAGCTTCAAATAAAATCCTCTTTATTACCATTACTGCTCACAGGATGAATTCACACTTCACGCTAGTAAGCATACTTCTTGGATTTGAGCATTTACAGGACTCACATATGGCAGAGAATATGACTGTTGTGATAATGAAGGTTTTACAAATGTATGGCATTGAAGATCACACCAATTGTATTACCACAGACAATGGATCTGTTAATGACACAATATTAAATGAGCTTGAATTTCAACTCCTATCTTGGTCGAAATGTGATGGACAAATTTGCTGTCTGGCCCATGTGCTTAATCTAGCTGTACAAACAGTTCTTTTGACTTTGAAGTCAGAGGCCTAAGAGGCAGAAGTTGTTCTTGAAGGCAGGAATGAATATAGCAATAATGAGATTAGACCGGCTGCAACTCTAAGCTGGCTGCGTAGGATTACTGCGAAAATTTGTTCCTCGACAACATTGTGGAAACCTTTGAAAACAGAAGCATAAGCAGTAAAGCTGGATTGGTTGGCTCCAATTCTCGATGTTCATATCCGGTGGAACTCTACTCACAAGATGATAGAGTGTACTCTTGAGCTCTGACCTACTTTGGAATGCCTATTGACATTTGACCCATCCTGTACTTTTCAGCCTGTACAACTGACCCTGACCAGGAGGGACTGGATAGTTTTGGTAAAATTGAAGGATATCATTCATGTCTTCGTCTTGGGAACTAAGTTTGCAAGTGGCTTGACCTACCCTTCACTCACAATGCGATTGCCGTACTATCAGTTCACGCAAAACAGGCTCTATAGCCTAATTCAGGCGGAGCAAGAGAATTCTTCTCATGATGACTCCGAACTTGATACACGAACGTCAGGCTTGCCCTGGGCTGCTGCAGATAAGGCTTATATGAAGCTTAACCTTTACTGGTAAAAGACTGATAACCATAGTGGCCAGGCTGTAGCTACGATGCTAGACCCCGGATGAGATTGAAGGTATTTAAGAATCTCCAGTGGGAGTTGGAATGGATTGATAATATGAAGAAAAAGTTCCATAGAGTCTACAATGACTACTATGCAAGCAAAGAACATAGTCAGCCTAATACTAGTAGCGAGGTTGATATGTTGGAGGCACATCATGTAGCTTCAAGTTTGGTAATACGGCTTCATGTAGGACTGGAACGGCCTGGAACTAGTAGTAGTTCCTCAGCAATGCATGAGGAGGTTGGGTTTGATGATCTTGTTTTTGGCCCACCAGAGAGTCCAATACACCAATCACAAATGGGCTCACTTGTGGACTTCTATCTTGAGGAGGACTGTGCAGACTGCCAGGCAGACCCGGTGCAGTGGTGGAAATTGCACGTGCATCAGTTTCCCTCACTTGCCCTCATGGCAGGTGAAGACCTTTCTGTTCCAGCTATAAGGTATGATTGAAATACTATATATCACACCCACATACCTGATTACTAGTACTAACTATTGAGGCATGTGCCATGGGTGGGATACCTAGTGTGCCATCTGAGCAGGCTTTCTCGGTCGCAGGTGATATCATTACAAAGAAGCGCAATCGCATGGTAGGTAGTACTATTAGGTTGCTCATGTTAACCAAGACCTGGCTTGGGCTACCGGAGGTGGAAACGTGGGAAGAGGTAGAGGAAACATGTGGGGAAGATGGGAACTATGAGGCAGACACAGAAGGGGATAGTGAGCATCCTCAGGAATTGGATTCTGTGATAGTGAGAAGGTCCTTTGACTAGTTGTATTTATTTTCAAGTTGCGATATACAATTATTGGTTGTTTTAAATGATAATGGCAGTGTGTAGAGGTATCATGACTACTCTAGACGCAAGGGCCTTGGCGGCTCGAGCCAGACTCGAGCTGGCTCGTGAACAACACTACTTATTTTCCCAACTAAAGAACTGTGGAAAAAATTAGCAATGATATCACGGCGGGGTGGGTTGCAGATTACTTTATATGCTGTAATTAACAGAGAATTGCCCTCGATTAAGGGGATATTCGCGTGGCTCACTGTTCTCCTTCCACGCTCTCATATAAATCCTTTGATCTATGCTTTTTTACCTCACTGCATTTAAGACCAGAATTGGGGTAGTTTGTAGACTGTGATACATCTGGAAAACAAAAAGAACCCTATCGCTACCGTATCGCAAGAAGCGAATACTGCCATGAAAATAATATCTGAGTTGGTGACACCTTGGCTAGTGCTGCCATAATATATCCTGGTGGTCAAAATAGTATATCAGACATGACAAGTCGGTCTTTTACCCGATCATATGGCTATCGGTTCTAGATCTAAGGTTGTACTCTAATTATCCTACCAAAGTGCTAACTGGCTATGAAAACTTTCCTAGTTCCGTGATTACCCCAATCTATGTTACTGCATGATTTCTTGATAAGCACGGGGAATGATTTTCTCCAGATGCGTTATCCATAGCCCATTCCACATTTCCTACGCTATGTGAGCGCGAAAAGTAAACAACGCAAATGATTTTGAATTAAGCTCCAGGTGATTGGACAATCGCAATTGTGAGGGCCACAATTGTAATCTTCATAGAATTCAATCAATTGTGGTTAAGAGGGGCACATTCCTTCCCTGATAGTTACTCCGTGAGTCTAGTGATAGAGGGCCCTCCGGTAAGCTCCCATCTGTCATCAGCCGGTGAGCTTTTCGTCGCGTATTGCCCCTGTCCGTTTCCTGTTCTGGGCATTTCCCCTGAATGCTGTGACTCCCTGCGTCGTTGGCTGTTCCCTCACGACCCTTTTCATTACCCGAGTTCCCTCTATCACCTCCATAATCCCCTTTGGCTGTAATTATATCCAATAGCTCAGACATGATATGACTCTGCCCCAATGTTCCTAACCCTTCAATTTTCCCTTTGATCTTGAACTGCAGCGATCTGAGAGTACCAATTGTATTGCTTTCCTGTATGGAATATGCCCGTAAGTCCTAACTGGTTCCATCGCTATCTATCCTTTTCAATTTAGCAAACCTAGGCGTTCTCTTCATCATAGCTCCGCTCGGGATATTCTATTTACCTTCCAATTCAGTAGGGAGAGATACCTTTTGCGATAGTACCCCGGTTACGCACGAAGTCACAACGCAAACAAGCATCCTAGTTTCCCCCACTCCGGATCAATGACTCTGCTCTATACTCCATTCCTTTGCCTTTATCATTGCTTGAAACTCAACTGGCCCTTGTCTCGTGAGATATTGGGGGAAATATTCACCGATCGTTCCGGTTGGATGTTTCCGGGTCAGTCCCTACTTCTTGTATCCCGGGAAACTCGTCTGAGTATTTGAAGAGAAAATTACTGAGGGTGATTCCCAGATTGAAATATGAGTAACAGAAGCGTGGAATGATCAGGGGGTTATGCGTCTTTTGACTAAGAAAACCCTAACCATCTCCATACCGATAAATCCTTTCGAGCACACTTCTAGATGTTTGACCAACGATTAACCCTACACATTAAAAGACATAAAATATCAGTTGCTACAACACTTGCGACAACACATTTTTGAAGGCAGTATCTCTATCATGTGAGAATACCATGGACCAGCATATCCTCGGTCATACTCATTTCCTCGTACAGAACTTACCCTCGGTCAAATCCTCCAGCCCTCCGATCGAACAGCCAAATGGGGGATGGTAAATTGGAACGTGATGAAGAACACAGCATGCGTTGGAAGCATGCAGGAAAGGATCCGGATAATCCGGAGAAGGATAAAAGGCTGCCCGGTTTTCCTTTGTTAATTATGTTATTTTACAGGCCGAAGGAAGGGAGAAATATCGTATATAGAAAGGGAAGATAGTTAAAGTTCAATTGGGCAATTCAGTCGAGCAAAGAAGAGACGTTCAAATTCGCATATGAATTTCTAACTAGACAAGCAAGCGTTTTATGAGAAGTCCTGCTTCCATCAATACCGTAACAGTGTGGGTGAAAGCTTTCACCCCACTAAGCGTAGAGAAAATTTGCTCTCACTAGGAGAGAGTGAAGGTTTCAGCTGCTAGGAGAGGACAGTTTCAACAAGAGTAAGGAGAGTACAGTAGTGGGTTTCAAGAAATATCTGACAACTTGGAAGAGCGGAAAAGGTACAAGGAAATCAAAAACGAAGGGGACACATATTCCAACAAATTATCTTCGTTCGTCATACACTTTGTCTCTCTCTCCTCCGTTATCTGTGTTTGGGTCAATCAGTCTTTCGTTCTTTTTCGTTTCCTATATTTTCCCATTGCGAGAATATTTCTCCAGTTAGGATATTCAAATATGATACTATCACTATATTGCACCAATTGTCTAACCTACGATCAAACTAAGTGTCCAGACCGCCGTCAGTCAACCTTGTTGGAAAATAATACTCCTCCGTTTCATGCTTATCATACAGACGTATATCCCCTAACGCCCTTCAACGCCCCCGTATAACCGATATTCGTAGGATACGATACTATACCTCTTTAGCGAATCGTGAACAACCCGAGCCCTATTTGATTTTCTTTTCTAATCACCAACCAGGTACATGGCTTAACAACACCCCCTACACCAATGGTGCACGATATCTACCATACCTGTACTGATGGTCCGAAATCCACCTCCCGGTAGCATAAGTACTTACCCCTGGGGTTTTTCCCCTATCCACCTCCCTTTCGTATTTCTATTAGTTTGTCCTACCCCCCCGTACCATAATATGACTTCCGAATATGGATCGGTCATGTCATTGACTACGACAGGATTTCTGGTATGAGTTCATCGCTAGATGAGCTCATTACACTCTTTAATACAGTAGAGCTTCCTCGGGAACTCTATAGTAGTACTTGTTTGGTTTTCTCGCTCGCGTTTCCTTTCACCCTGCCGCCACTTTGTGTAGTATCATTGTCGTTGATTTTCTTTTTCTCTTGCAAGAAGTACATGTCGTGCATGATTGTAGCACACTCTCCTGTAGGGTACATAGGTCCCGATAACCCTCTTGTTGAGCTTCAAACAAGCAAGAAGTACAACTTAAAACAAGAATTACAACATTCTGCATCATATGACTGGCTTCCAGACCTGATCAAGAGATTGCAATCAGGAGTTTAGGCTTGTTATTTATCAAACCCTGGGTAAAACTAGTTGTCGTATTGTAAAAATACTGTAAATCTAATTATATCTAGCCAGCCAGGAGCAGAAGTTACAACTTGTTGTGAGTGGGAAAAAAAATATGATTTGGCCCGGGCTCGAACCGGGGACCACCAGTGTGTTAGACTGGTGTGATAACCAACTACACCACAAAACCACATGGCACATACCCGAGTATGGGGTACAGCCTATATGTTTTATACGTTCCACCAGCAGAGGGTGCATCCTCTGCTTGTGGAACGTACGAAACCTATGGGCTATAACTCTGTTCATTCATGTGTGCTCCCACTATTAACCTTAACCGGAACATAAGAGGTCTGACACCGGCGGCCTACTTAAGTACTCGTACGTACTTGGGTTGAGACTAATAATCCTGACACCATACCGTTAAAACTCGTGAAATTCACTATCTCCGAGCTGTGATGAAAATCCCTGTAAATTACGACATCAGCACAATATAGGTTTAGCTTGCAGGATTAACGAGATCCAACAAAGCCAAATGAGTCAGGCTATACCGTGTCAGGGCAACACTAATCCTTCTTAAGGGATTTTGACTTGGAGTCTGGAGATTAGGGGCTGCCGGAGAGAGTGAATTTCACGAGTTTTTCCGGTACCGATACTTGTACGAGTACTCGAGTACTTCGTATATGAACTATAGAACTCCATATGCGGGTAGTGGCTGCGTCATAGCAGGGTCCGAAGGACACCAAGATGAGTGATGATTAATGAAAGTCACAACGAATATAGAGTGCAGGGTCAGCATTAGTGCGATAGTTTCCGTATATCTCTTAGTTACCTCCGGTCCCGCTATAATTTTCCTGTTTGTCTGGTGAGCATGCGGTCTACCCAATTCCCCGAAAGCCTACGCGTGTTCCCTGCAGAAATCATAGTATGATACGTCAGTTGTGTAGGCTTATTCTATTCTTATTATGTACTACAGAACGAGTCACGTTTTGTCCCCGATCTGACCATCAGATAAACTGCGAAGCAACTGGTTCTTTCTTTCTTGCTTGTGCAGTGAATGCCGGCCCGCCATCCCTAGGAAGGCGGAAGTAGGGCAAGCAAGAAAGAAAGAAATAACTTGAAGGAAAAACAAAATAGGCGTGAAGCATCTCAGCTAACAAAACGCTATAGTGACATGATGTCTATAGGAGCCTATGTGCTCCTCAAGGTCTCAAGGGGAGGGTGCTTTTCATTCCTGGTTGTGTACTCGAGTACCGTAGCTAACCCTCACTACCTGCCAACATTGAGGCACCCATAGAATAGTGGGCGGAGAGAGAGACTAAAATGAGATAATGCCTACAGGAGCATATGCGGCTCTCGAGGTCTCGAGGAGATGGCTGTTAGTACGTACAGTACTGTATCTCTATTTGCTGTTAGCTGCCACATAGGTCGCCCTGAGCAAACACTCTACTATTTCCCATAGGTTTGTCCATTTATGACACAATTTCTACGAAAAATGATGATAAAGAAGGACGATGATTAGCATTTCCATACTGAGAAACTGGCATTTCCAGCACTAGACCACTTGTTTATTCTACCCCATGACATGCATCAAGACTGACAAACGACCTTCTAGCAGAGGAAAAACAAGTAGCATCATTAGTGCTTGGTGATCCTGCTCCTTTTCACTCTCCTCCACTGGAACCCGGGATCCCAAGCACTCTGGAGCTGAAGGAAAGCCGCCAGTACCGCACACACAGGTGCGGTATAGTTATCCTCGTGTAGAGTAATGACAACATAATTGCCCTTTGAGTATTTGGATACTGAATTATAGACAAGGGCAATAGCGGGAGTCACGACACCGAGGGTAAGTTTACGGGCTATCGCTTCATGATGAAGCAATTTCTGGAATTCTGGTGTTTTAGCTAGCTTGTGAAGCCCGACCGGAACACTCGGTGGGCAATCAGGTCGGATCCTCCCCAACAGTTGTGCATGATAGACAACCCGGTCTGTAGGTGAAGGTTAATAACTACTGTATAGATAGTATTGGATATTAATTACCTAGGCAACCACGGAGGTTAAAGTTTTCATTAAACCTCAAATGTGCATCCTTTTCATGCAAAGCCATGCCCTGTATTCTAGTTAGAAAACATTGTCTAAAGGATGATAAGAATATTACTATAAGGCGCTCAATTTCGCAAGATTTCTCCACAGTCCGCTGGTTTTGCTGCTCCCACTCCTTGCGAGACTGCCGGAGCAAGTCATAAAAGTCCTCTTGCAGCTCTTCCTCTCGCTTCTTAAGACGTTGATACCACTTCTCCTCCATTTCTTCGAACGTTTGTAGTGAAACAGTGGACAGCGCCATCACCGGGTGAGGGCTTGAACCAGCAATAGCTGAACCATCGCGCATCGTAGCCATTGCGTCGGGGTTGCCATTTAGTGGTGTCTTCCCGAAACTGGACGTGGCGTGAGGATGCTGATCAAGCATTGGAGGGTCGTTCATGGTCGGAAAACTTGGAAGCATGAGGAAGGATGATGGCATTGCTAGGAGGAGACAACGCGGGGTTCTCCAGCTATTGGCGAAAGGTGAAGAAGGAGATGGGGGGTGTTGTGTGGAAAACTCGGTCACGCATCCTAGGATGACACATCCAGGCCAGGGCAAGGGTTGCCAAGATCACCAGGCGGGCGGCTCACCCCCGCCAACATCACAACCTAACCCCAACATACCGGTACTCGGATACCAGGGATACCGGTAGTCCACGAACAGTAAGGTTTGGAATAGTGCGCCCACCTGCCACTAAAGATGGGGTGTGATTGAAAACTGTAAAAAATTCCTCCAACCTTTTCCGCTTCACTATTCTCATGCGGCCGAGTGCTAAGCAAATCACCTGATTATTCTCTCACGTCTAGTGTTGAGTGGTCTAGTATCACATGATTTACTTATAGTAGCACTCGGCAACATGAGTTGGTTGAATAAACCGTGCCGTTCGCGGACCCACCCTGACATCCTAATTACAAAGCACAGGGGGGATGCTTTCGTACGCCACAGGGATTACAACCAATAGCGGCGAGGCAAACGGGTGAAGAAGACTGCCTCCTAGCCAAGGAGTATGATGGTAGCTGAGATATCTGTCTATAAAGCGCCCCTCACTACGCTCGTTGCTCCAGTTTTTCCTTTCCCTCTCTCGAACAATCATCAAACAAACCCCACCCCGTCCTCATTATCCCGAGTGATTATCCATGCAGCCGGTTTCATTGGAATTGGCATGGAGCAAACGCCTTCGGCAGAAAATTCTATTGTTATTCTTACATATAGACCTCTATGGCTTCTGCCAGTCAATGGTATAAGGGCAATGGCTTCGGAGCTTAAATTCAATGGCAAGCCGGGTGGGAAAATATCCCGGGCGAGGCATAATGGGGGGTTTAGATCTTTCGCACCACAGAGAGTTGTGGTAGGGTCAATGACCGAGTTCACCCTTCAAGCACACGTCCTGTTCGCCATTCAAAACCCCAATATTCCCACACCCTATTGTGTTCGCCCTCTGTGCCAAATCCCCCGCGCACAAGACAGATCTCCTTTCTCCCCTTCCTTCCCTCCCTCCAATCTCCAACCACACACATCCTCACTTTCATCGCCCATCCATCTCCTCAACTAGGGGGAAAAAAACTTCAACACTTTCGATTTTGCGATAGGCTCCGCTCCCTCGTCCGGTAAATTCGGGAGAGTCCCACGCACAAAGACACCCCGTGGGGGAGCTCAAGGTCCGCGCCGCAGGGGCATGCGCGTTACCGGGTCTGGGCGGAAGTCGCTTGCTGTGGGATCCACTGCGTAGGAGGGTAGCGCACCTGTTTCAACATCCCCTATCGCGAAGGGGGCCGTTTCGGCGAAGGTTGACGTGAAGCCCAAATCCCCAATTCCGGAGCCTAGAGCTGGAGCGGGGGTCCAAAGAAAGACCGTCGAAGGGGTTTTGAGTGGGCTGGTTGCGACGAAGGCTAAGGTCCAGATGGAGGGGAAGAAGGATATTACCACCACCACCACTACTACTGCAACTCCAACTCAGGTTCAGACCCCAGACCCATCGCCCGCCCATAATGCATCCCCGGAACACCCGAGCATTACTACAAACTCCGCGCCCTCGTCTACCAAGCTTATGGAACCCAAGGCTATCGATAAAGATGAGAAATCTCCATGCACAAAGACAACCCTCGAGAAAGCGCAAGGCCCGCGCCGCAGGAGCGCGCGCACTACCGAATCGGTGCGGAAGCCGCTAGCTGTCGGATCAACTGCGCAGGAGGATGGCGCACCTGTTACCGCATCCCTGGCCATGAAGAAGACCGTTGCGGCGGGGGTTGACGTGGAGCCTGGATCCCCGGTTCTGGGGCTCGGAGCTGGAGCGGGGGTCAAAAAGGCGACTGTCGAAGGGGTTTTGAGTGCGCTGGTTGCCGAAAAGGCTAAGGTTAAGATGGAGGGGGAGAAGAAGGATAATATTGCGACCACTACCACCACCGCAGCTCCAATCCAGGTTCAGACCCCAGGTCCGTCATCCATCCGCAACGCATCTCCGAAACTCCCGAAGATTACTATAAACTCCGCGCCCTCCTCCACCATGCGTATGGAGCCCACCGCCATCGATGAAGCCGGGAAAACCCCAGGCACAAAGACCCCACGCGAAAGACCGCAAGCTCCACGCCGCAGGAGCGTGCTCATCACCGGATCAGCGCAGAAGTCCGCACAGGAGGGTGGAAGGTCTATTTCGGCTGCTCCGGCCATAAAGAAGGCTGGGGCCAGGGTGGATTCGAAGGGTCAGAATTCGTCGGAGGCTAATGTTAAGGGCGGAGCGGAGAAGAAGGGGGAATCCATGGGGCCCGCCATCAAGGCCAAGTCCCCGGCACTGGTGCGCAAGGCTGGAGGGGGGGTTTCAAAGGGGCGTGCCAGAGGTGGTCCCAGCCGTGCGGCGAGCGGGGGGCAGTAGGCTGGTGGGTTATCGGTCTGTATAGTGGACCAAAAAAGACAAAGCGGTGGCAAAGAATAACTTGGTATGTAAATTACTTGTAGGAGTGTCCGCTGGTGTGATATAGCAGCCTACCATACCGATTTCTACAAGATACTCCTAGCGACTTTAACAGTAGCGGATCTAGGGGGTGGGAGCCGGGCGCCGTCGCGGACAGTCCGAAACACGAGCGCGGTGCAAGCGGTATCCGGTATTCATCAAGCATTATACCATCCAACATCCAAGTCCTGCGTCACCAGTCCACTCCGGAAGCCCGGTCCCCAGGCCTGCTCTCTCGAGCGAGATATTACGAATTGTCCATTACCATGGTCGAGTTTGCTACTGCTATAATATAGCACCCTTCCCCCCCCCCCCCTGAGAATAACCTCCCGAGAATCCGCGTGCTGTCAGAAGAAGTGATAATAGCTCACTTAAAACTGGGGTCCTCAGAAGGCTTCTCGCTCGCCTACCCGGTGCATTCATATATCGCGACGATTCCAACTCGGGTTTCTGGACCGCCGGTTCTATAGGTTTTAGCTGTCCTTCTACCGGACTGCGGCTATTGACTGGACAAGCATGGCTTTCCCTCTCTATCCGGGTTCTGTTTTGTGTTGTTGCTTTTATCACCAATTTCAAAAAATCTTGTTTTCTTAGCTTACGCTTTTTCCTCTGATCTTGGGATTTCATCCCATTTCAGGCAATCTGCCCAGTCATCCTGGACTTTGAAAAAAGTCACCAATGCAGCCCGTTCATTTTCCAAATGATTCTCATGGTAAATAATTATTTTACCCGTATTTCCGTGAGCATGTTTGGAGGTTTCATGGTACAGGACGGCAATACAACTCTTCACATCTTTTTCTACTAGCTTTCGGGTCGCCAGCTCCTTTTCCAGTGCCTTAATGAAGGTACCAGTTCCCGCTATCTCATTCAACCCTGCCTGAACGCCCGGTGCACCAGTCTTCTTTATCATTCGAAAATTCCTTGCTTGGTACACGGTCCGTTCTGTACCACAATGTTATCCTTCGGTACACAGTAGAAAGGCAATATTATTTACCCAATCCTCCGCGGAGGTTGATCGTTTCCTCAATCTTCCGGCTTTCGGTTTTCTGGCCCTCCAGTGCAGCCTGGACATTGGTTAGAAGTTGCGGAAAACGAGGAGGACTAGACCTTGCCTCGAGGTTCGAGATTATGCGTAATCTTTCCGTTAGCTCGCCCTCCACCTGGCTCAACCGTTTCATCAGATTTTCGTCGCGGAGGCGATGTGCGTCTGTTAGCTCTTTGGCCTTCAACTCGTAACGGCGGTACCATTTTTCTTCAAATTCTTGGAAGGTTTGGATGGCGACGATCTCCTCGGAGGTGCCGTAGTTGGGCTGTTGGAAAATACCAATACCGGAAGGGTGGGTGTTTGTGTTGGGAATAGGGGCAGAGGGATAGAAATAGGGTGGCTGATTATTGCCTGTACCAGAGGTAGATGGAGGCATTGAACCACTAGGGAAGCTGGATGGGTAGGATGGAATCATTGGGAATGATGTTGGATTGGCCATTGCTGGTGAAGGTTGGTTGTGTATTTGGAACAGCGGTGAAAGATCAATGTGAGGGTGGGAGCTAGAACACCAAGTCGGAAGGACTGAAGCCGATAAAGTAGTCATAGGTCACCCACGCGTCCAATGTCTTCCCGGCTAACTGTCTTAGCTATGCCCATACATGTTTACACTGTTAAGCGACCTTTTTTTTTTTCTTTCAAAAAAAAGTAACTGCGAGATGAGGAATCTGGATACCAGATACTACAAACAACTACACGCCTTGCTGTCCGGGCTCTCGACCCGGATCCCTTGCTGCCTCATGAATCTCCGTGAACTCTGAATTTCTCTTCGCTGGAGCCTGACCTGTTGTCCTGAATCCCTCGCTATGCAGGATGGATTCTTCAGATCTTGGTCATCCGGGACAGTGAGGTGCCACTGTACAACATATTCTCCAGGATTGTTGGTGTGTATCCATACACTCAAGTTAGTTATGTTGGATATATCACGAATTTGTGCATTGCGGAAACCATAAAATGGATCCAAATTGTGGTCCGAAGTTGGGTCTAAGGGCGTGGACCACATTACTATATGGGGAGGTTAACTGCCTGCTAATTGGTGTTGAACTTGAAGGAGAATTTGTTTTATTCAGGCTGCGATGGTGATCGCATTCGAGATTACTTCGGGTAGTAGGTTGTGGCTGCTCTTTACTTTGATGAAATGTAGCGGTTTTCATTTACATAACATTGACTTCAAGAGTGCGCAATTTTAGTACTGCAAGATTTTAGATATTTCAATGTTGTGTGCCTTAGTTTTATGACAAATCCGAGAGTAACAGACGCTAACTCCAGTTGGGTGTGAGCAGCTGGGCAAGGCAGAATTGCTCAAACTATGAAGATTATAGAGGCGAAGCATATGCCTAATTTCACCTGATTCCGTGCTTTAATCCACAATGGCCGACAGTTCTTGTCAGATAGGGCAGGTTACAGCAACCCACTTAGGTGCGGTTAATACCCTCCAGAAATAGCATATACCCCGGCCCTCCAGTGATAATCTATGAAAGCCCCCCCCCTAACCATAGAATCTACTGAGGGACCCCTTTGGTGCCTGGTTAACTAATATAGTCATCAGGCTAACCACCTTCCTAGTTGGCGAGACAAAGACCTTATTGATTTCATTCCCTCCTAACTATTTCCAAGTCCATTCTTCATCCGCGATAATATCTTCAATGTACAGTACTACCCTCCCTACCTAAGCTTCCCTACTAAGCATTCCTTAATCTCTACTTTAAACCCGAACCTCCCATTAATTTTCATGGCGCAGGTCGTTATCGTGGCCAGTGTAGGCTGGGCTTAGGCGGGCGTGAGTGAGGGTCTTTTCTAGCTTAATGAATTTGACACACCAGTGTTTAGGGTTAGTGACTTTGAGAGTGCAAAGGAGTTGATCTGGTTTGTTTCTTGAGGCACGGGGAGAGAGGTTGTGGCCCCTTGGCGGGATGCTTCATGCTTGTTGCAGCCACGAGGGTGGAATAAGACTTGATAAAAAATTTCAACCGGGCTCGGCAACATCTTTCTCAAGCATGCTTGTGTGCTGCCAGTTTGTAGAACCAGCTGTGCATTCCGATTATTCTGTCCCTGCTCCGTTGCAATTACCCTTCCACCGGCTTCCTGAGAAGAGCAAATTCGCCCTGGTGGCGTCTGCACTTTAGGTGATAATAGGTTTCGAAATTACAATACCTTTAGTGGATGTAGTGGGTTAACCCGGGGCGATGATTGAAAGTACCACTGTACTAGGCCATTTTTGAAGTTATCTTAATAGAAAATAATGAGTTTAAGTTACCGTCTCTTCCGGCGTTGCGAGATTCTCGAGTTGCGAGAGTGGTCCGGTCCCATACTGTCTTGGCAGCCCCGACAGGCTAGTTGTTCACACACCTCCCTCATGAAGACTAGCCGTTTTCACAAGTATCGGGAGGCCTTGGCGCCAAGCTTTCACATGACTTGCGTTAAGGGAAGCCTTGAACCAGCGCACTGCTTACAATGGCACTGCCTTAAATCCCTATAACTTTCCCAAACCTTAGTTTGTTTGAAATATATCTCTGCCCTTTGGATTTCCGGCCTATTTTCTATCTAACAATAGAGAGTGGAAAAATTCAAAAGTGGTCAATGGGGGAGCCTTAGCAGTTTGAAGTTGGGAATTTTGGATTAGCTGACTGGTTAAAGGCTTCCCGTACCACCTGCAAATTGAGCCTCCCAGCGCCAAGGCATCCGGATACTTGTGAAAACGGCTACAACGCCGGCGGTACTTCTCTCTCAATCCAGGTTATCGCCATAGTCTATGCTTTTTTTCTTCAACTAAAGTTTTCAGGAAGTCTTAGAGGCTTTGAAAGAACCATCATCTTATTATGAAGTGTTATATGGAGGATATTGATGGGGTGTTTTTTTTATATCAAGTGTACCATACTGGTATTACGATCCTTTATATCTACTTCTATGGCACTTCGGCCCTATCCCATCATTCATCATAGTTTGACTATTTGTTTTGAGGTCATTAATCCTGATAGGTTAAGTGTAGTTCTAAGATTAACTGCATCCCGCTTTTCTTCAGCCACTCTCGCAACTCGAGAATCTCGCAACGCCGGAAGTGATGATACCTGACATCACCAATCAGCCAAATGTGAGGCTCTTTACAGTCTCCGAAGCTTCTTTCAACCTTACTCTCTCAATACCAGTACCCAACCTGAGGAAGAACAACCTGGTGTTCTGGCTCCCACCCTCACATTCCTCTTCCACTGCTGCACTGAATATACAACCAACCTTCACTAGCAATGGTCAATCCAACATCATCCCCAATGATTCCATCCTACCCACCTAGCTTCCCAAGTGGTTCAATGCCTCCATCTACCTCTGGTACAGGCAATAATCAGCCACACTATTTCTATCCCTCTGCCCCTATTCCCAATACAAACACCCACCCTTCCGGTATTGGTATTTTCCAACAGCCTAATTACGGCACCTCCCGAGATGTTGTCTCCTCCCAAATCTTCTGCGAATTTGAACCTGTGGGAAGTCAGCCGGCAGCAGTCTGCACCTCCTCGATAGATGTTTTGGAAAGAAAGACCCGAAGTCAGTGATAATTACGAGAATGGCTATGATGGGGAAATTACTTTCAACCACTGTTCACCTATATCACCCCGTAAGACTCATTCCATTCACTTACAGGACGAAGGTCCTAGCAAGGGAAATTCTAAGGCTTTCAACGAGACATAGGCTGGCGAGACCCATTGCAGAAGCAATATCTTTGATCAAAGGATAGGCCTGCGGTGACTCTGCCCCTTTTGATGTGAAACGGTTGTCTTCTCTCCCACTCATTGGGAAGAAGGTGGACATAATTTACTATTGCCGGAAGGAGGTTGCCCATCTCTATGTCGAGATAGAGCAGGACTAGAGCGCACTCGAAAAGTACCAACTCATGAACTCGGCTTTTATCCAGTTCAATCAGCAGGTTGCCGCGCATATGGCCTGTCAGTCGCTTTCTCATCGCGTCGCGCAGAACATGTGTCCTCTCCAAATGATGTCATCTGGTCTAATATGAAGATTTCTTAGTGGCGGGGGTATTTGCGCATTGCTGGTATTACTATTGCCACTGGCGGTTTGATCATTGGATGGGCTTTCACGGTGGCCATTGCTGGTTTGGTTTCTCGGATCTATTATCTCACGGAAAGGGACCTATGGCTGGGATGGATCGATAAGCTTCCCAACTCTGTTCTTGGTCTGATCCAATGTGTTTCGCCTCTATTGGGTTTGGCAATCTTGATGGCATTGTTACCCATTATCCTTTGTGCATTTGGGAAGCTTCGGGGAAATCACACTGGTATGGCCATCGAGAGGGCTGTTCAGGGAATGTATTTTGCTTTTCTGTTTATTCAGATTTTCCTCATTGTCAGTTTCTCATCCGGTATCACCACAGTTTTCCAGAAATTAGCGGACAAAATTGCATCTGCGCCATCAGTTTTGGCCCAGAATTTACTGAAGGCATCCAACCTCTTCTCAGAACCTGCTACTACAAGTATTCACATTCAGTGGGGGAGCGATTCTGCGAATTGGGACATCACTCATACAATTCACTCTTAGTCCAATTGTTGACTCTACTGCTCGTCAAAAGTTTACCTTGGCACACAGCTTGCTCAGATAAAATTGGGGCACTTTCTTCCCGGCATATACGAATTCGGCGTGCGTTGGGATTATGTACTCGATCATCTCCCTCTTGATTCTCAACTCCAATGTCTACACCTTCAGTCTTTTCCGGATGGTATATCGATGCAATCTTCTCTACGTCCACAACTCTCGCTTCGATACAGGAGGTTTGCTCTTCCCCAGGGCGGTCGATCAGTTGTTTACGGGAGCATATGTTATGGGTGTTTGTTTGATTGGTCTCTTCTTCCTTGTCCCGGGTACTGAAGATCGTGTTGTTTACTTTCCTCAAGCAATCATCATGATTGTTGTCACGGTCTGCAACGTCCTATACCAATATGCATTGAGCTCGGCTTTCAGTCAATTGTTAACCTACTCGCCCATCACTCCGGAAGATGACACTGTTCTCCGCGATGAAGCATTGGCGAATAATAACGAAAGGCGAATACTGTTGCCCAGCGGCAACATCGTTCCGGAGGAGCAAGAAGGCGACGATCTGAATGAGGTTTTTGCAGAGCGGGAAAAGCCAGGGGGGTGCATGGACCAGCATGCGGATGAGAGTGAAATGCGGAAAATCCGCAACGTCCGCAAAAGGAAGAAGGAGGGAAAGTCATCTTTTTCAAGAGGCGGAATCCAAGCCAAGGGCCCAGACGTCGGAGACCCAGAAATGCAACCACGTCGCCCACTGCCAAAGAAGCAGCAGCATACTAGACAGGAGCTAATGTTGTTTGAGGACAGTACCGATCAGATTGAGGACTTGTTGCCGGAGGCACGGGACATACTCGTTGGTGGGAAGGGATGGGCGACAACTTCTGGCGGAAAAATACTATATTGTCACTGATGGTAGGTTTTTCTGCACTTCAATCATTGGCCACCACTTACTCAGAATAGTTTCCGTCGCTATCACCTACGAAGACCCGCAAACTCGCACGACATCTGTGACGTCCGTATCCCGGCTTGAACCATCCCGCGATGCTGTGCTTGATCGAGACAGGGAATGCGTTATAACCAGCATGGAGGCACTGCTCGCTCATTTTGGCAACTAGAGAGCCTTCGAAGCCACTCATGTTTCTCCTTTGGCATACGAGAGTCAATAGGAACCAACGATGGAAGATCAGAAGCACGTACCAGCGGTCACAAGATAGTAGTTGCCCGCCCACAGTTGCTGCCCATCTTTTTCCAGTAACTTCCCCACCTTGTCGTGGATCACGTAGGTGTCCGACAAGATACAGAGAATTTCCACCATGCAATAGAAATTGGAATTGGTAAAGGTGCTACCGGCCCAGAGGCCGCCGAGCTTTTTATCACGTTTGTTGGCGGCGTAGATGAAGGTATTATGCCAACGAGAGTACTTTATGGGGGGCATATTTGACTCCTAATCCGGGTATGTCAATTTTATCACTCTAACCGGGGATGGGGGAGAAAATAGGGCGTGATCGGGTGGGAACAGAGGGGTTCTACAGGTTAAAGGTGTAAAACGGGGGGATTGCACTATTGGTGGAAGTGGTGAATAAAAGCCGACCGAGGCGTTTGCGCAGTAAGGCCTAGGTGGGAGTTGTTGGTAGTGTTATGCGAGGTTGTCGGTCGCATCAGGGGGATGAAACCTCCACCGAATGCTGTGCTTCTCAAACCAGATTCTTTGCAGCAGTTAGTCTAGTTAGTTATCACACAAGTCTAACTCACCGGTGGTCCCCGGTTTGATCCCGGATGAAATCAACTTTATTTTTAATATTTTTTTCCTCTCTCGCGCTAGTCATCGCAGGGTTCGTGGTGAGGAAATGGAAAACAGGATTGGGGGTGTACGAGGCACTGGAAGGTGGAAGGGTTCCAGTAGTTTAAGCATATAATAGAGGAGTAGTGCGATGCAGAATTCATCTATCTGGCCCCCAAGTCAGGTTTCATGAACACACAACGACTCTCGGAGGCTACAAAAGTGCGACGCGAGTGACCATTCATGATGGTAGATGCTATATGGTACTGTACTGTACAACAGCCTCATGCCGGTATCACAGCACCCCGCGATCGGAAAAAGTCTAATGCGAAAAAGCAAAAGTATATCATCCGTACATATTGCTCAACAAAAACAACTGACCAGCTGATATACCGCAATGACCGGAAAATCAAGCAACATTAAAACTATAGACCTAAACACCCCCACCCCGTTGTTTGAGATTTTGTGATAATTGTTCACTCCCCGCGCTACCCATTTTCTTTATAGATGCTGGGACTCCCGGGCGACAGTATCGAGGTTGGTCCTATCCCTGGGAGAACCAGTTGGTTGGTTGGCCGCCGCACCCGAGAGCTTCTCCTTGTCTATGAGGCTGATTTCGCCATTCTCGCCGCAAAGGTCGGCCTCGACCATTCTGGCGATCCGTGTCTCTTTGGTGGGGAGGTCTTTCATCACCTTGTCCTTCCAGCCGTCAACGACGGATAGGATAGGCTAAACCTCTTCAGTTAGGGGGCTTACTTTTGGGTCTACGATTTTCTACTGGTTCGGCATCTTCACTGCTCTCAGCCTCTGCTTCCGCCTTCTTATCACTCCCGGCTCCGACCGACCCCCAAACCTCTTTCAGTTCCTCCGCCTACCCCAGTTCCGCCGCAAGCTTTCTCACCCCTTGATCACACCCGCCTAACAAAAGCACATCGCCCGCCCAACCACTAATTCCGGAAGCGGTTGGGCGGGGATTGGGTGCTCGGCCAGGATGGGGCAGAGCAGGGTGTTGTGGATGTGCTTGATCTGGGGGGTAGGGGCGCTCGGGTGCTTTCTTGGCAGAGTATTGTCGAAGCTGAAGAGGAGAGAAGGAAGGATGAACCCCCCGCGGAGAACAGGGAAGCCACCACCTGGCCCGGGTGGAAAGGCTCTGCCGGTGGGGGAGGGTATTGGATTGAGGCCAGTTGTCATGGAGGCTCTTGGATGATACTCTGTTTGTTCCTCGAGCGCCGGATATCTATTTCGAAAACCTACACTATACACCGGACGCCCGGGTGGAGAGGAATAAGGCTCAGCAAAGAAAACCCTTCAATCCGATCATTGCTACGAACAGAATCCTCCCGATAGGGAAGTCGTTTTTCCGCTGCCAAATCATTGAACAACTCTGGCCGCACCTAAATCCAAATGGCCGCGTCCTTTTGATCAACGAAATAGGTATGCCGATAGGCTTCGGGGCTGTCGCCTACGCCCGCTCCACCATCCTAGAGGACTGCATCGGCGACGTTGGCGAAGCTTTTCAACCCGCCCCTCCCGACCAAGAGTGCCGGCGGCTTTGCCAACCCCCTATCGAAAAGGAGCCCGGCGCTGGAATCTCCTCGTGCACGAACCAAGAGCAATACCCCATGTTCCCCTCTGGCCCCACAGACGGCACCAACCGCAAAGACTACTGCCGCGTCTCACAGTGCCATGAGCACCCCGGCTATCTGCAGAGACTCATGGATGAGTCATCCAAAAAAAAAACAATGAAGATCTCGAGTGCTCATATGTTGCCTTCAGTCGTGGCACTGACCGCTGCGCCAACACGAAGTACGGGATTGACCCGACGATAGACCACTTGGGCATAATACCCTTCGATGACGAACTCAATACGCTAATTCAGAGCCCGTACACAATGCAACAACTGGGCAATTGCGGTTTGACCCTCCAACGTACCATACTCCCACCTATCAAACACGACTCGAACATTATACTCGACTTATGCACTCTGACTGGCTCCATCAAACACTGGGTTGCTCCCAAGAGCCTCAGAAAACTGAGGTGTAGAGAAGCGAGGAATAGTAGGTGGGGTGATCTCTGGGCCCTTGGAGCGAAAGCTCGCACAAGCCGAAACAGAAAGATCTGTGGCGGCAGCAGGAAGACTATGTCATAGTTTGTCGCCATCAAGGACCCCCACGGTGATGGGGTGAGGGCTATTGTCGAGGATAAGACGACCATCTTGCTTGAGGAGAAGAAGGCCGCAAGGCTCCAGAGGAAGCGGGGTGCTAGGGAGAGGAATCTCGAAATGGTTAGGGCGTACAAGGAGAGGGAGGAAAGGGCGCTGCAGGAGAAGGCAATGCCGGGGAAGGGGGCCGGGAAGATGCGCGAAGAAACGATTACGATATGTAGAGATAGGCGGGGAATGATGCAGCAGGGAGTACAAACACAGAAAAGGAATATGAGGCGACGAGAGGTGGGGTGGTTCGATGGCAGTTTTGCACTCTCAATGTAACCCTATTTTCATATCTGGAATGTGGACAGCCGGTCGGTGGGGTGTATATATGGGGCTTCTAACCTTTTGTAAATTATTTACCTAGCTCTAAAAAGCGTTATCCGCGGCAACTCTGGGTGGTATTATTGACAACAGAAATACCTCAGCGGCTGTAACCAA